>NW_026622997.1:14240000-14543030 GCF_023065955.2 Ursus arctos
CTTCCTCTCCCACTCCCCCTGCTTGTGTTCCCCCTCTCGCTGGCTGTCTCTATCTCTGTCAAATAAATAAATAAAATCTTTAAAAAAAAAAAAAAAAGATTTATGAACAAATGGGCCATGTTGCTAATCAAAACGCAGGGCCTATTTTTCTGAAAATCTCTTCTTTGAAACATAAAGTAAATAGTGGGCAGTAGGTAAAAAAAAAAATTCATTTCACTATAAATAAAATCAAGGAAAAAAGATATACTCCAGAGAGGAGACCTATAGGGGTAAAAATCATAACCAAAAAAACCCCAAAAACCAAAAACCAAAAAACACCGTAATACTTCTTTTAAAGAAAATGCATAACAAATATTTATTGAGAAAAGTCCAATAATTTTAAAAGCTTTTTTCTTGCTTTCAGGAATTCTGATTTTTTTTTTTTTACATCCATAAAGTGGAACGATGTACTGCTCTATGCCATTGCTCTATTTAAGAGATAAAAACAGCATCACAACCTGATAGAAATCCTAAGACGTAGAGTATTACACTCATACATTAAAATGTTCGCTTCAATAACAAGAGACAATACATTGCACTAATTCACGTACTTCCTCAACTTTTAATACAAAAAGATTAGGCTATATTCATTAAAAACTTGGTAAACTTTTTAAAATGGTCGTTCACAGCTGCAGTAAACGTTCCTGCATGTTACTAAAAGACAGGTTGAGGTGTGATTGTTTTTTGCACAAACTTCATCAGAGGCAGCAGCAGACACGAGTTTTCTTGACATGGTTCAGTAATTCGGACACTTCAACTCCTTTCAGATCCAGTTAAACATGCTTTTAAATAGATGGAGGTGGCCTATTAATAGACTTCATTTCCTTATTCAGGACTTCAAATGAAATTATGTACTTTCTCTCTAATGTTTAAAAAGGTCTCAAAGATATTCTCGCAGGTTCACATATATACGAGGCAGGCCAAGTCTGACTGTACACACCGGAGGGAGAGAAATTCTTCGAGAGGATTACCAAGTGATAGTTTGTATTTTGTGACCTCTTTACGAGTAACACATGTTCAAGAGGAAATTGGCAGTGATTTCCCTCTTCTCCACTTGGCCAATTTCTTCCCTCTTTTCTCTCTCTCCTTCACACATGGGCACCTTGCAGGGGTGTCAACTGCGATTTCATCTCCCCCTTCTCCACTGAGATTCTTTCCTGATGAGATTTTCTCTCTTCAACTCAGGCAAGCTAATCCTTCACTCACATTTGACATCAATTCCTTCATTCCTGGCCGGGTGTCAAGTTGGCTTGTTTACGGAACTTTTAATATTTTTAGTAAGTTCATATTAACTTATTAAATACCCATAAGGTATTTGAAAAATTAAATTAAGAGACAAAATTTAGTCATCAGTATCTTCCTGCTTCCCCGTTGATGTCTGCTTAGCTCTGAAGAAAAGCAAAATGTTTAGAAATCTTGACTGAAACTACTCTGGATAGACCTGATGGCTTTTTCCCTTTACGTTTCTATTTAATTGATATAATCTAACCCTAAATCAAATCGAAGTCAGCAGTTTCTGGTAAGAAATTTATTTTACATGTGTGCTTAAGTAGTGATAAATCAGGTCTTTTAAAAAAAATTTCTATTAAGGTTATCCTACTAAATATAGAAATGTAGTGTGCGGGGGGGGGGGGGGGGGGGAAGCAAGAAATACTTTGTGATTTGAACAGAGAGGGGGGAAAAAACCTGCCTGGAATTAGTAAGAACTGACAGTGTTCTGGGTGATATTTTCCTTTTCGTTAAAAAGTAACAAATATCTTTTGATGCGACACGGTCAACTTGGGAAAAAAAAAAAAACAAACCCACTGCGCTAGAGTAGCGAACATGAACTACAGCAAACTCATTTATAACCAGTGACGAGCCAAACCCACGAAGTTTTTAAAGAATGTGCTTATTGTCAGAAGGAATGGGGACCCCCACGCCGCATTCAGCTCGGCTTGCGCTCAAAGCCATGGCCGAGGGGCGCAGAGGGAGCGGCGCGGAGCCTGGTGGGCACAGACCAGCAAGAAAGCGAATTCTGCATACTGCACAAATCACGGCTCCGTTCAGGGCAGTCAGATTGCATCCGGGATCAACCGACTGTGCTTCATGAAACCGTCAGCCCTCATTTGTGTCTAGCTGTTTTCCCCTGTCCGGCTGTAAACAAGGCGGGCTGGGGGTTGTCGGCCTCCCCTCCCGCAGGCGCGGGGACCTCGCAGTCAGACCCCGCCGGGGGCCTCCGCGCGCACGTCTGAGTTCCAGCTTCCAGACAGCCGTTCCAGCGCACAGCCGGGAAGTCACAAAGCGAAGCCACTTTGGCATGACAGAGTTAGGGCCTCCTTTCAGAAACATGCCTTAGATTCCTACACATTCTGGCATGGCCCGTCTCTTCCATGAAATTAATTGAGGTGTTCCCAATATTAACAACTGTTTTGTTTTGTTGGTGGTGGTTTTTTTTTGTTTTTTGGGTTTGTTTTTTTTTTTTCACCAAACCAGCTTAGCGGATTCATCCTGTTGGGAAGGAGGGGGTGGTAGTGATTGTTTTAGTTGTTTCACTGCTCTGGGGCTTTGCTTGGATCAGCCAAAAAAAAAAAAAAAAAAACCATGGATAGAAATACTGTCAATCTGGTCCACCTCCAGGAGCCTAATCGTGCCTGAATTGCTCGGAGGAGTGTAATGATGGTAAACAGGAACAGGTATGTTGGCTTCTGTTCTCCTCCACTTCAGCCCTAGCGTTGCCTTTTCAATAAAGCAAAAGACTGTTTTGAAGGAACATCATCTCAATAATAAAAGGCAGGGGGTGTTATTGAAGCCGTTTTCCTTGGCAAGTGGCATAAAGGTAATATTTAGTATTCACCACATTGAATTCTCCTAGCCAGCTGGTCTGTCCCTGTTAAGACTTTCATTTATGCAGCTTGAGCTGGAACCTTTTTTGTTCCCCCAGTCTATTACTTTGTCTATTTAAGGGATAACAGCCAAAGTGAAACAGCTTGCAATTTGCACCTGTCTGCTCTAAGCATTCCATGTTAGATTATATGGAGAGCAAACTCTTCATTGCTAATGAGACCAAGCCCGGGTAGGGCTGAATGCAGTTTTGTTGGGGGGCTTATAGGATATTTTAATGGGGTTTTTCTCCCTTTCCTAGATAATCTGAACGGGACCTCCCTATTCTGGTTTTGAATTCCTAGAGTAAAAAAAAAACAATTCAAAAAAAAATGTAGTTGAAGTTGTGTATTCTTTTTTTTTTTTCAAAGATTTTATTTATTTTAGAGAGAGAAAGAGAGAACGAGCAGGAGCAGGGGGAGGGGCAGAGGGAGAAGCAGACTCCCCACTGAGCAGGGATCCCAATGTGGGGCTGGATCCCAGGACCTGCTCGTGACCTGAGTGGAAGGTAGACGCTTAACTGACTGAGCCACCCAGGTATCCCAAAGTTGTGTGTTCTTTAAAGAAAAATTTAAGCGTCATGTATGTAACTAAGAATTGAATCAACATTCAGTCTGAGTTGCCTCAAATGAGAAAGAAAAGAATTAAATGCTAGGTTATTGCCAAGTTGTCATAAGCACAAAATGCCTAGAGAGACCTTGAATTTGTAAAACTGGCCATGAAAAGAAGTTGACAAAACATTTTTGGATGTTACAGAAACAGGACTAGTTTTCGAAATCATCTCAAGTGCCGGAAAGCGAACCAGCGTTCTCTGCTTATTTACCTTTGGAAATGTTATTGACTGGATAGAAAATAAAAATTCAAGTGACTAAGTTCAAATTCACACATAGAGAAATGTATATGTGATACCATCATGTGAACCACAGAGCACATTCTCCACAAATGCAGAAGTGTCAGCACCCGAGTCTCTCCAACATTTTCTGGACATCCTCCACACCCCCCTTAGCTTTGAGGAATTACGTCAGTGGGGTACCATCTATTTTTTAAAGAATTTAAATTAAATCGATTGTGATGAAAGAATTTTATGCAAAGCTTATAACATTTTCCCAAACCTTATGTATTTTTTTTTAAATCATCATAATAATTTTTGGATAATTTGCCAAAATATCCTTGTAAGATTATCCAAAATAGTAAACTATATACATATATGTGTGTGCGTGTGTGTGTGTGTGTGTGTGTGTGTATATAATATACACGGAATACATACACAGAAGGTATATTGAATATACACACACACACACACACACATATATATATACTTTTAATCAAAGGATTTGCTACATTTGGATTTCAAAAATCTCTCACATTGGCACTTCCTGTGGAAATGTTAACTAATATGGTACCAAGTTGAATGAAGTTGAGGTGGTCACAAATACGGACCCACTGGTAACTTCTCGAGTTTACGACGGCTGTGGGCGCACGTCTCGCCTGACAGATAACACTCCAGCTCGTCAGTGCTGGACCCTCTCCCAGGCCTCTCGGAGTTCTGCCAGCCACCGCCGAGTCTGGGTAGGTCAAAGGGTTGAGCCATGTGTAATTCAGAACAGAGGAGGTCCCACGGTCACTCCACAAAAACAATTACACTACTGATTTCGCCCTAGCCCTTGCCTCAAACTCACAAGCCTCACAGTTTCAGTGCGGCCAATCTAATTCTGCCCCTGGGCGATAAGCCACATGAAAATATGTGGTGCTGTGTTTATAAGTCTAATCAAAACTAGAAACAGTGGACGGGCACAATGAGGTCCTACTATGGATCATGGGAATCCTTGGAAGTTCTGAAGGCACTTTTGTTTAACTTCTATGGACTCTCTTTTGCTGTTAACATTGTCTGCTACACTCGTTAATCATCCTCTTTACTCGTGAGTGCTACAAAGGAGGCTAAATTTCTCCTCGCTTCTATACTTTTCGTCTGTGGATAATATTATGAAAAATAAAGCTTAAAAGGCTGCTTTTAAAGGAAAAAATCAGAGGGAACTACTGTTATATCCATCTTACCTCTCTATCCATGTTCTGGGCTCCTTGCCCTCGGCAATGCACAGATTTAAATCAAGTCCCTCTAAAAAAGAAAAATAATATTTAAAAACTGGAATAAATTGGTCTGGCTATAAGATAGATGAAGCAATTTGGGGTCAGAGAGCTATGATGTTACTTAAGGGTCCCGAGAACTCTCCCTGTCAAGTCAACAGGATTTGATTTGGGGGCCTGTTTTTACTGTTGCTCTCGTTTGCTCGAGCCAGACTCCTGATAAACTGAGAGTCTGTGAATGTTCACAAAATATTTTACTAGGAAAACTTCAGAGTTGATCAAGACAGCGTAAACTTCCTGTTTTATGCCCAAAAGGTGACTAATTCAGACTGCACTGAAAGGATGCGAAAAATTCACTGTTGATGCTTTATTTCGCTTTACTACATTATCTTTTTAAAAATAGGTTCCAGTTTGCAACTGTCCTAAATGGATGATCCCTGATAACGTCCGTGATGAATATACACACTTAGGGACCAAGCAGATTAAATCCCGAGAACTTCATCTAGTAAAGAGACACGATACACAAACTCGTGAAAGGAGATGTGTTTTTAGCGCTCTTAAGACTCCTTAGATTTTAATGTTAACTAAAATACAGTTGTTACAACTAAAGAGTGCAAACTTCAAAGACAAAAGAAAGCCACAACCCACACCAAAATTCAGATGCTCAGAATTGACAGCACAAAAGAAAAGTTCTCTCCCGACACATATCGCATGGTAGTCTGAACACCCCCAGAAAATTGTGCCAAAGAGTTTAGAAAACAAATACACACTAAAAGTAAACACGTGCGCACATACACACACACACAGCAAACTTCAGGTAACTATTTTGGATTGCAAATGAGGATGAATTTAACGTTCAGGGGCGCCTGGGTGGCACAGCGGTTAAGCGTCTGCCTTCGGCTCAGGGCGTGATTCCGGCGTTATGGGATCGAGCCCCTCATCAGGCTCCTCTGCTATGAGACTGGTTCTCCCTCTCCCACTCCCCCTGGTTGTGTTCCCTCTCTCGCTGGCTGTCTCTATCTCTGTCAAATAAATAAATAAAATCTTAAAAAAAAATTTAATGTTCAAACAATCTGATAAAATAGCCATTTGGAAACTGGAAAAAAAAAAAAACCCTCCTTAGAGTCATGTGATAAATCGTCAAGTTTAACCTGCAAGCTATTACACTGGATACTATTTCCATTGATAAAAATACTACACTAGAACTCAGTCTGGGACCAGATGATTGTAATAATGTGTGGGAATAATAATAAATGGGAATTTTTTTCTAATAAGCAAGATAGGCCCAACATTTATTAGATTATTATAAGCATTCACCAGAGGAGCCTTTCCAACTTGGAGTTTGCCCTTTCGAAATGGTTATCAGTGTTTGGCAGTAAAACAAAGTACATTGTGTACAAATGATGTATGTAACACATTTTTCTTTAATTTGGAGCTCTAGGTCATAGTTTCAAAAGCCACTTCACCATGTGCATATGAGCTCTTACATGGCTAACAAGATGGAAAATGAAATGTTTTAATCCTTCTATGTTAATTTTAAAACTTCTTAATGTATGAGTAACAACAAAAATTCAATTATATTGATTACTTCCTAAAAGAAGGGAAATGCATATAAAACTTTTTCAAAGGGAAAAAAAAAGTCTACACCAAAATGAGAAAATTTGAGCCAATTACAGAAGTTGAGGTTTGACTTGCTTATTTTTTTCCACAGCACAGTGACTAAAGAGTAATCCCAAGGCACATATTTCTGGGAATATATGCGAAGTGGAAATCTGTCTTCTTTGGGTTCCTTAACCTTGGTATTATTCTAATAGCTAATATTTGCCTTTAAACTATCTGTAATTTGTCAAGTGACTCATGTTATTGTCATCATAAATTTATTTCGTAGACATATAATCCGAAATATACAAGCCACAAAACACAGGGCACCTCTACTCACATCAGATAAGGCTCAGAAAACTTTCCAATAAGGCAGCCCACTTCTGTCTCTTCACAGAAGGCTGCATTTTAGACATCTTTATGCACAGATACTTAGAATGCAATGTTAGTACAGTGAGACTCCGTAAAATTATGAAATAAGGTCAGAATCCTTTCATTCTCTCATATAAAATAGGTAGCTAAATCTGGAAAGTGCTTTGATAGAACCAAGTGGCATATCATTTTTTTTATTTTTATTTTTACCAAGTGATGTATCATTTAAAAAGCAGCTCTCTCTAGAGCTGTACAATTTTATATTCCCTGTCTCATGAGCAAAGGGTGTGGCCTAGAATTCCTCCCTGCTTGGGAATCTCTGGGAGCTTAGATCAGGCATTATTTGCAATAAAGAGCCCCAGTTTCCATGTGCCTACAAGCTGGAATTTGGGAGTCAGAACCCTTACAGTTGGGTCAGATCCCTTACGACCTGCAGAATAGAGGAAAGGAAGAACACCCCAGCCAGGGAAACTGTCAGAGAACATGTGACCAGGCTGTAAGACATAAAAAAGATGTGGGCAGGGTGTCATTGCTGATCTAAATACTGACACGCAAATGTGTGTGCCCAGTGTAATTTCTAAGAATTTAATTCAAAGGCCTCCAAAGGGGGAAGGAACAGTTAAAAGGTCAAAAGCAGCTGTGGCAAGGAGGGTAGATGGAGGCGTAGGGATGAGTTCTAGGGGCCGCAATGCCAAATCAGTGAGAAAGATGCATGGGCAAAGGAATGGACTTTGAGGAACAGGTAGGATTCGGAGCTAAACAGAAAAAGAGAGATGGAAAAACACTATGAGCATGGAATGGCCGCAAAAGTGAGACTAAGTTTGTAGGACAATGATCAGAATCTGTGGGCAAGTAATAATTTCAACAAGTAGTGACGAACAAACAGCCACCACACCCCCTAAAAAACTGATCACTTGGGGCACCTGGGTGGCTCAGTTAAGCGTCTTCCTTCGGCTCAGGTTCTGATAATGGAGTCGTGGGATCGAGCCCCGTGTCGGGCTCTCTGCTCAACGGAGCGCCTGCTTCTCCCTCTCCTTCTGTGCTCTCTCTCTTGCTCTCTCTCGCTCTCTCTCAAGCAAATAAATAAAAAATCTTTAAAAATAAACACTGATCACTTGTGGAACTGGCAAAATATGGAGCCAATCAGAGAACTGATGTATTTGCTAAACTGGCTGCATGTCTACATGATCAAGAAAGTACCCAGAGAGCTTCCTTTTCAAAAGGAAAGGAAACTAAATAACAGTTATAAATACTATCCATCTAGCAGAAGCCTTGGGTTGGGCCTTTTAGGAACAATGGATTTAATGAACTAATGGACACCTTTACAAGATTCTCACTATGGCTGCAAATGTGGACCACAACGTAGCACGTTGAAATGCAAGTGGACTACTATAGGAATGGTGTCTTAAAAGCCAGTCTCAAAGTGGCAAGCAGGTCAATAATTGCAATATCACCTGCTTGCAAGTAACCTGTTGACCACGTTCTGTTGAGCCTAGGTGAAGAATCGCACGCTAATTTGTATAGTCACTTTTTTTGGTTTGTTTGTTTTAAGGCTGATTTGAAAATGGCTTTCCCTGAAATTGTTGACCTTGTATTGCAAATTAAATCCTGGAGTAGCCAAATCTCTGACAACTGGTTCATTGCTTCCAGAGAAGGGAATTAACGCGGCTACAGCTGTCGTTCCATTGCCTTTTTCTTCTCAAGCAGATCAGCAAGGGCAAAGATGGTGTGAGACAGAGGTCGCAAGCCAGATTCATTCTGCAAACATGTTTTGTCTGACCTCCGCAGTGATTTAAAACATATTGAGCCTATATTTAAAAATAAGAAAATTGCCGTAAAAATCCGACTCTGGCTTCTCTTGGAAAATCTAAAAATTTGGCAAGCTAGGGTCAACTTCCATGGTGAGCTGAGCGTACTCTCTAGGCATTGCTCTCCTGGCCTCCAGTTCCCACTCTTCCTGCTACAAATCACAAGCCAAAATGTACACCTCACAAGAGGCACAGTTGATTTAACTCATCGTCACAGCCTCAGAACCTAGAACAGAGCCTGGCAAGCATGGGGTACTTGATCAATATTTAGTCTTGAATGATCTCAGGGGCAGACAGGTAACTTTCATGGGTGGCTTTAAGACAACAGGCATACCCAGGAACTGTCACAATGCATGTCTCACTTAAAAAAATTTTTTTTAAATCTGTGCATGTCAAATAAATCCTGCCAGTCCGCCGACAGAACGAGACGGAAAGTACCCACATATCATTCTGCTTGCTGTTTTTCTTATAAACAAATATTTCTCGGCATCCCTGCCACTATCAAAAGTAGGGCCACAAGTGTCCGGGGAAATGAGAGTGAACACAGACCCAGCACATTTCACGCATTTATATTTCTTGGCCTGGCCCCTACAGACATCTGAATTTGAAACCTCTGAGAGAGAGATGGGAGTCGCTCTCCTAACCACAATAACAAACTGCTCTACCATGCTCCTCCCTCAGCCTGCTCAGTAGGTTCTGCACCAGGCCTACGTCTACGTTCGAGAATAAATAAAAGGAGGAATATAAAACCTTCTGCGGAAAGTCACTAGCGAAACCTAACACACCAGCGCTTTAAATAAAGAGTCAGCATCACAGTGTGGCACGGACTTGTGTTTGCAGCTTGAAAGGCATTGGCTCAGATGTCTTGCATGTGGGGAAGGTGCTTAACGTCTGAAAGTCCCAATTCCTCTGCATCACGGTTGAGAAACTTTAAAGATTCTGTCTGTCAGACTTCCAGCTTCCACTGAGGGTAGAGAAAGCTGGACAGGTGTGGTTCCCATACACAAAGCAAACTATACCCTGAATATCTGCAAATTCACAACTTTTATTAAACCCACCAGAGAGCTGAAGTCCTGGCATAATCAGCTAACCCCAAATCTAGGGGCAGTGAGGTGCCCCTAAGGAGTGACACGATGCAAGCACTTGCTCACTGACGCAGACATAGGCCCCCATGGAAGCCAGTAAAAAGTCAGCTACAAATTGCTAACAAAGCTCTAAAGTCTGAATGTGATCTCGTGTGAGAATATAGAACTTGAGGGATCTTCAAACGCAAGAGGAGGCTCAGTCGGTAAAGCGTCCAACTCTTGGTTTCGGTTCCAGGTCATGATCTCAGGGTGGGGAGATCGAGCCCCTCATCTGGCTCACTGCTCAGTGCAGAGTCTGCTTAAGATTCTCTTTCTCCCCCTCTGCTCCTCTCCCCCCTCACAGTGGCTCTCTCTCTAAAATAAACAAGTAAAGTCTTAAACACGCGCACATACGAGGGTAATTCACACCCATTCACAAACCCTTCTCCATCTCCATGGACATTCTGAGTTCTGAGAAGAAAAACTGGTAGCAAGGCAAGAATTCAGAGCAGTGATTCTAAACAGGGAGCAATTATATCTCCAAGAGGACATTTAGCTCTGTCTGCAGCATTTTTAATGGCCATACCTGGGGGGATGCTTTTTCTTCCCAGTGGTTAGAAGCCAGGAATGTCGCTAACCACCCTGCTGTGCATAGACTAGCACCGTCTTACAAAGAATTATCCGATCCAAAACGTCAACAGAACTGCAGTTGAGAACCGCTGGTCCAGAGACACCGTCCCTTGTGATGGAACAGGACCACTACAGAAAAGCACGAACTCCCACCTTGATCCTCTGCCTTTTTCTCCTCTTAGGAACAAAAGCCTTACTTTTCTGGGAAATAGCAGCAAACAGTGGTTTGGGTTTTTTTTTTTTTTTTTTTTTGATATTTTATTTATTTATTTATTTGAGAGAGAGAGTATGAGCAGGGGAAGGGTGAGAGGGAGAAGCAGGGAGCCCAAGGTGGGGCTCGACCCCAAGACCCTGGGATCACAACCCAAGCCGAAGGCAGATGTGTAACCGATTGAGCCACCCAGGTGCTCAGCAGCAAACACTGTTGCACTCATCCTCCCCACCCTCCCAACAAGCCAAGGTTAAGACCCATTGCAGCTGGGTCTAGCCCTGGGATGGGGCAAGAAAACATCTTGCCCCAAACTATTAGAAGTATCCTACTGAAGAAAGAGGGGCAGGATCTGAGATGGCCTGACCCTTGGGACCCAGAGACACAGCAGCTTCCCAAGGAGACCACTCACCCACCTTACCATCAGACTACCAGGCACTGAGCAGCAAGTAACGTCAATGCACAGCTGGCAGAGGAGAAAGGATTAGAATAGAGATGCTCCCTCGTGTGCAGTCACAAAGGAAAGACTATGGGGCACTGATGATAGTCATAACAACCACAAAATCCAAACCCAGCTCAAGTACTGGTAGACCGACCAAGCCTCCCATATGGCAAGACTAGCAAAATAGAAGATATGCTATTGCTGGCCAGGAATAGTATCTACCTCAGTTTCTACTGTGCTGCCCAAGATGACCTGCTTTCAAATAACATTAGGTGACAACTAAAGAATCAAGGAAAAATAAAACAAAATATCCGGTTAAAAAAACAAAATGATCCATAGAAATGGACTTAGGTACAATGCAGATATTGGATCTATCAGATAGAGAATTTAAAATAATATAATTAGATAAAGTGACATCGTCAAGATGGCAACACAGGTCATTTCTAATGTCAATCCCCTTCCCGAAAAGAACAGCCAGCAACATCCATAGGCAAGAAACCATTGTGAAAATCTTAAAACTCAGGGAGTGAGGTTAAAGTACACCCCTGCAACAGAGGCAAAGGATGCCCTTTAGAAGGATAAGAGGCGTAACTTCACTGACTGCATCGACCTCCCCCAAGGTCAGCACAATGCCTAACACAGAGGGTTTCCCTGGGCCTGCAGTTTCTCCAGTGGGGAGAAAAGAGAACCCAAGATGGACATCTGATCTTCAATGATTGAGGGATGCTCCCTGGGAGGTTCGCTCCGGTCTTCCCTCATGAGCATCACTGGGAAAACCTAGGGAGCTCAAAAACTGAGGAAATCAGATAGACATAGAGAAGGGGGTGGGGCTTACAGTAACTATTGCTCAGATCTCAGTGGACTGTGTCCTCATTTGACACAGAACCTGAGCAGATATCCCAGCTAGCAGCTTTGTTCATAGGCAGAGCTGACCTCGTGGCCCCACCTCACCAGGGATCTCAATCGGCAGTTCTGCCTGATTTAAATCCCCAGCCAAAGGATTATATTGCCATGGGGCACATCCTATGGCACACCTGGGCAAAGGTACAGGCTTGCAATCTCACCCAACTGCTAAGCATAGCTTCCAGTTCTGCCCAACCAGGAAGCATGGCCACAGATGTCCAGCAGCACATTCTATGACCTGCCTAGGCAGGGAGCCAAGCCAGCGGCCTTGCCCAATTGTTGAGCATAGCCTCTGGCCCTGCATAATCAAGAAGCCTGAACAGTACCCCGAGGAGGCTCAGAGCTCAACCTACAGTAACACCTAGCTGCAGAATCCAGCCTACAATCTCACACAGTAGTGAAGGGCAGCATATGGTCCGCCTTGATTGTTGAACACAAACTGTGACCTTGACCAGTCAGAGTCCAGCCAATGACCCTAGCCAATCATGTAGGATATCCTACGTGGGATTAGAGCCCGGAAGCCCAAGAAATCAGAGGTAATTACAGAGCCCAGATAGTGGCTCCACCTTACTGTAGAAACAGCTAGAAGCTACATCTAACCAGGGAGCCCACCAAGTAGCCTGGCTTGAATACAGAGCTCAACCGGTAGGTCTACCCAACCAGGGAGCCCAGCCAGAAGCATCCCTCCCAAACCCCCAACTTCAGACCATAGACAGTAGGCTTGCTGACCTAAAGAACCAAATAGCAAGCTTCGTGTGCCCATGTACATTAGTACCTGACCAGTCTAGTACCCCAAGCTGAGGTGACTGGTAAAGATCTTTCCCTATGAACACAAACCTATTAAATCTGGAAGAGGAGAGTCTTTTATCAAATACACATATACTAATGCAAAAATATGAAGATCAAGGAGAATCAGGTAAACACGACACTGCCAAACAACTTATAAAGCTCATAAACTTAAAGCTTATAAAACTTATAAAGCCCCAACAACTGACCCTAAAGAAATGCAGATCTATGAACTGTTAAAGAATTCAGAATATTCCACTAAAAGAAGTTCAGGAGCGGAGACTGGGTGGCTCATTCGGTTAAGCATCTGCCTTCAGCTCATTATCTCAGGGTCCTGGGATCAAGCCCTGCATCAGGCTCTCCACTCAGCAGGGAGTCTGATTCTCCCTTTCCCTCTGTGCTCTATCTCTCTCACTTCCCCCCAAAAAATAATAATAAAATCTTTTAAAAAAAGAAAAGAAAAGAAAAGAAGTCCAGGAGACTATAATAACACACAGACAGACCATTAACTGAAATTAGGAAAACAATGCATGAATAAAATGGGAAATACAACAAAGAAAGAGAAACCATCAAAAACAAACAAATAAGCAAAGAAAGAAAAACAGAATCCTAGAGCTCAAGAATATAATGACTGCACTGAAGAACTGAATGGAAATCTTTGACAGAATCTACCAAGCAGAATAAAGAATTGGTCAACTCAAAGACAGATAATTTGAAATTATCCTGTTAAAGGAGCAAAAAGAAAAAAAGAGTGAAAAAAGTGAAGAAGACCTACAGGACTAATGAGAAACCAGCACAAGAAGTGATGGATACATTATGGAAATCATGAAGGAGAAGGGAAAGGGACAGAAAGTTTATTTAAAGAAATAATGAATGAACACTTAAACATAGGGAAAGAAATGGACGTCCAAATATGTGAGGCTCAAAGGATCCCAAATAAGATGAACCTGTAAAAAGCTATACTGAGACACTATAATTAAATTGTCAAAAGACAAAGTGAAAATTTTGAAACAACAAGAAAAAAACAATGTCACATAAGAGGGAGCCCCCCATAAAACTATCAGGGCATTTCTCAGGAAAAACTTTGCAGGCTGGGAGAGAGTAGGATGATATATTCAAATATTTAAAGGGAGAAAAAAACTGTCAACCAAGAACACTATACCTTTAGAAATGAAGGAGAGATAAAAGCTTTCCCCAATACACAAAAACTAGAGAATTCATTATTACTAGAACTGCAATAAAAGAAACACTAAAGGGCATTCTAGAAACTGAAATGAAAACATGCTAATTACATCATAAAAACTTGAATACGTAAAACTCATTGTAAAGGTAAGTATATAGCCAAAGTCAGATTTTCTAATATTGTAATGGTGATATGTAAGTCATAACTCTAGTTTAAAAGTTAAAAAACAAATGCATTAAAAATTACTATAATAATTTCTTATTGGATACCATGCTATACAAATGATATAAATTGTAACATCAATAACCTAAAATGTGAGGGGGAAAGTAAAAATATAACTGTATTCTATCAAAGTTAAGTTATTAGCTTAAAATAAGATTTTATAACAGTAAGATATTTTACATGAGCCTTACGGTAATTACAAAAGAAAAATCTGTAGTAGGTATATAAACAATTATAATGAAGGAGTCTAAGAATACCACCACAAAAAATCATCAATCAGAAAGGAAGGCAGCAAGAGAGGAAGGAAGAAACAAAGGATCTACAGAATAGTCCAAAAAAACAATTAACAAAATGGCGATAGTAAGTCCTTACTTATCAGTAGTTATTTTCAACATAAAGGGACTAAATTCTACAAACAACAGATATAGAATGGGTAAGTAGATTTAAAAAAAAACAAGATCCAACATCATGCTACCTACGAGAGACTCACTTTAGTATGAAGGACACACATAGGCTTGAAAGTGAAGGGAAGGAAAAAGAGTCCCAGAAAATGGTAACCAGAAGAAAGCAAGGATAACTATATTTATATCAGAAAAAAATAGACTTTAAGCTAAAAATGGTCACAAAAGACAAAGAGGGTCAAACAGGATCAATTAATCAAGAAGATACAAAAAATATAAATATTTATGCAGCCAACATCAGAGCATCTAAATATAATACTAACCAAACTGAAAGGAAAAATAAACGTCAATACAAAAGTAGCTGAGGACTTTAATACTCCTTCTCAATGATGGATAGATCATTCAGACAGAATTAATAAGGGAACAGTGAATTTGAGCAGCACTATGGACAAATGAACCTAACAGACATATATAGAACATTTTATTTAACAGAAGCAGAATACACATTCTTCCCAAACATACATGAAACATTTTTTTAGAACAGATCATAGGTTAAGCTGTAAAACAAGTCTCAAGAAATTCAAGAAATAAGAATTATATCAAGTATTTTTTCCAACCAATATGGTTAACTCTAGAAATCAACAGGAGGAAAGCTAGAAATCTCACAAACATGAAAATTAGACAACATACTTCTGAACAACCAATGGAACAAAGGAGAAACAGAAAGAAATTAAACATCTTAAGATAAATGAAAATGGAAGCAAAACATAACCAAAACTTACGGTACACAACAAAAGCAATAATTAGAGAAAAGTTTACAGCTATAAAATTATCCATCAAGAAAAATGAAAGATCTGAAATAAACAGCCTTATATTGCACCTAAAGGAAGTGAAAAGGAAGAACAAACTAAGCCCAAGATTACTGGAAGAAATCATAAGATTAGTGCAGAAATAAATGAAATAGAGAAAACTATGGAAATGATCAGCAAAACTAGTAGTTGCTTCTTTGAAAAGATAAACAAAATTGACAAACTCTTAGCTAGATTAACCAAGAAAAAAAGGGAGAGAAGAAAGGATTCAAATAAATAAAATTATAATGAAAAAGAAGACATTACAACAGATACCACAAAAATATAACCAATTATAAAAGACGATTATAAAGTTATATACCAATCACATTGGAACACCTAGAAAAATTGGATGAATTCTTAGAAACGTACAACCTACCAAGACTGAATCATGAAGAAATAGAAAACCTGAACAGACCAATAATTAGTAGAGAGATTAAATCAATAATCTAAAAACCTTCCAACAAAGAAAAACCTAGGACCACATGGTTTCACTCATGAATTCTGTGAAATATTTAAAGAATTAATGCCAATCTTTCTCAAACTCCTCTGAAAAAACTGAAGAGGAAGGAGCATTTCCAAAATCATTTTACAAGGCCAGCCATACCAAAACCAAATAAGGACACCACAAGAAAATAACTGGTCAACATCCCTGATCAAATGAGATGCAAAAATTCTCAACAAAATATTAGCAAACTCTATTCAAGAATGCATTTAAAGAATCATATACCAAGACCAAATGGGTTTCATCTCTGAAATGCAAGGATGGTTCAACATATGCAAATAAAAAGTGGTACACCCCAATAATAGAATGAAGTGTAATAATCAAATGATGGTCTTCACAGATGCAGAAGTCAGACCACATACATATATCAAACATACCAACATACATGTAATGGAAGTCCTAAGAAGGAATGACAAGTATAAAGAGGTAGAGAAAACATCTGAAAAAATAATGGCCTAACAATTGAGCATCAAAACACACAAAGCTAAACTGTGAAGGGATGGTGATAGGATGAATAAACAATTCAACAAGTATAACTAGAGATTTTAATATCTCACTCCCAATAATTGATAGGACAACTAGGAAGAAAATCAAAGGGCATATAGAAGAATGACATTACTAACCAACTTGACTTGAGTGAGTTTTATGGCCACATCCTACCCAACAATAGCAGAATGAGCATCTTCTAAGTACGTATGGAACATTCTCCAAGATGCACCATATGCTAGGATAAGTATCAATAAATACTAAGAATTGAAACAATTCCAGGTATGTTCTTTGACATCAAATGAATTAAGTTAGACATAAAAAACAACAAACAATTGGAAAATCTGTAAATATTTGAAAATGAAACAACCCATTCTAAATAACTCATGGTTCAAAGAAGAAACCATAGGAGAATTTAGAAAACATTTTTAACTGAATGAAAATAAAAACATAAGATACCAAAAAATTGGGGGAGGAGCTAACACATTGTTTAAAGGGAAATTTGTAGATGAAAATGCCTGCATTACAAAAGGTCAGGAATCATTCATCTACATTTCCACTTTAAAAAACTAAAAAAACAAAATGAAACAAAACAAAACCCAAAACAGAAACAACAAATTTAATCCAAAGCAAGAAAAAGGAATGTTAAAAACAGAGTATAAATCAATAAAAATGAAAAAACAATAGAGAAATTCATTGAAACCAGAAGCTGGTTATTTCAAAAGGTCAACAAAATTGATAAAACTTAAACTAGGCTAACCAAGAAAAAAAAGAGAAAAGACATAAATTATTAAAATCAGAGATGAAAGTGAAACATTACTATAGACCATAATAAAAGTTTAAAAGATTATAAGGGAATTTTGTGATTCACCTTCTACCAATAAATTAGAAATCTTAGATTAAATGGGCAAATATCTAGAAATTACCAAACCGGGTTCAAGAAAAAATAGAAAATCCAAGGTACTTAAAACAAACAAGTAAAGAAATTAAATTAGTGATTTTAAATATTCCCATAAAGAAAATCCCAAGTCCAGATGATGTCACTAGTAAATTTGATCAAAACATTTTTAAAGATTTTATTTATTTATTTTAGAGAGGGAAAGTATGCACGTGGTGGTGCAGGGGGGAGTGGAGGGTGAGGGAGCAGGGAAGGGATCTCAAACAGACTCTCACAGGGAGCATGGAGCCTGATACAGGACTGGATCTCTCTACCCTGAGGTCATGACCTGAGCCCCAAGCCAGGAGTCGGATGATTAACCAACTAAGCTACCCAAGTGCCCCCGATCAAATATTTAAAGAAGAAATAATATCAATTCTTCACATACTCTTTCAGAAAATAAAGGAAAGAACACTTGGCAATTCATTCTATGATACCAGGGTGACTGATACCAAAGCCCGGTAAAAGATTGTACAAGGAAACAAAACTACAGATAAATACCTTTATCAACATAAAAGCAAAAATCCTTAACAAAATATTAGTAAGCCAAATCCAGCAACGTATAAGATAATGTTACACAATGGCAAGTGAGTGGTATCCCAGGAATGCAAGATTGGCTTAGTATCTTCTAATCACTTAATATAATAAACCATATGATTGGAATAAAATATTAAAAATACATGATCATAATCAACAGATGAAGAAAACTCATTTGATGAAATTTTACCCCATTAATGATTTTTAAAACTTTAAGCAAATTAGAAATAGAAGAGAACTTCCTCAATTTGATCAAAGGCATCTACAAGGAAAAAAAAAGTTAACATTACACTTAGTGGTGAAAGACTGAATGCTTTTTGCTCCATATCATTGGAAACAAAGCAAGGATATCCACTCTCAGCACTTCTATTTAACATTGTATGGGAATTTTTAATTTATATAATAAGGAAAGATAAAGGAAGAAGGATCATAGAGATTGGAAATCAAATAAAATTGTCATTATTTGATGATAACATGATCTTGTATGCAGCAAATTCTAAAGAATCTACCAAAAAATAAAAACATGTTAGAACTCGTAAATGAACTTAGCAAGGTCACGAGCAATACACAAAATCAACTATATTTTTATAGACTATGAATGAATAATCTGAAAATAAAATTAAGGAAACAATTCCACATCCAAAAGCATTTTTAAAAGATAAGCTATTTTAAAATAAATTTAACTTTAACAAAGGAACGGGAAGTCCTATACACTCAAAACTATAAAATACTGATAAATTAAAGAAGATCTAAATAAATGTAGAGACATCCCATGTTCAGAGATTAGAAGAATCAATATTGTCAAGGTTGCCATTCTACCCCAAATTAATCCAATCAAGAGTTTTTTGCAGAAATTGACAACCTGCTCCTAAAATGCATATTAAAATACAAAGGATCTGAAAATAGACTAAACAATTATGAAAAAGGAGAAATTCTACTACATAATTTTAAAATTTACTGTAAAGCAAAAATAACGAAGACATTGTGCTCTTGGTGTAAGGATAGGCCTATCGATCAATGGAACAGAGTAGAAAATCTAGAAATAAACCCTTACGTTTATGAACAATTCATTTTTGACAAAGACGCTAAGTCATCTATAAGCAAAGAATAAACTTTTATATCCTATACTGGGTTGAATAGTGTCCCTCCAAAATTTGTGTTCACCTGGAACCTCAGAATGTGACTTATTTGAAAGTTGGGTCTTTGCAGATACAATTAGTTACGATGAGGCTATGCTGGACTAGGGTGGGCCCTGAATCTAGTGACTGGTGTCCTTATAAGAGGGAAGAGAGGACCCACATGGAGACACAATGAAGAAGTCCACAAAAAGATGGAGTCAGAGATGAGAGTTACACAACCAAAAGCCAAGGAACACCAAGCATTGTTGGCACCCACCAGGAGCTAGAAAAGACAAGGAAAGATTCTTCTCTAGAGCCTTTGAAGGAGAATGGCTCTGCTGATACCTTAACTTCAGACCTCTGGAAAAACTGAGAAACTAAATGCAGAAGAGTGAGAGAATAAATGTTTGTTGTACAAAGCCCACAAGCTTGTGGCATTTTGTTATGGCAGTCCTAGGAAACTATTATGGACCCTTACCTAACACTATACATAAAAATGAACTCAAAATGGATCATAGACCTAATTATAAGAGCTAAAACTATTAAAAAAATTCTAGAAAAAAACATTAAACATTTTTGTGACTTTGGTTATCCTGTTTGCAATTAGATATGACACCAAAAGAAAAATCCATTAAAAAAAGAAATGGAAAAATTGGCCTTTACAAGTAAAAACTTCTGCTCTTTAAAACATACCTGTATTAGTTTCCCATTGCTGCATACCTAGTCATCACAAACTTAGCATCTTAAAACAATACCTGTTTAGGGGCGCCTGGGTGGCTCAGTCGTTAAGTGTCTGCCTTCGGCTCAGGGCGTGATCCCGGCGTTCTGGGATCGAGCCCCACATCAGGCTCTTCCACTGGAAGCCTGCTTCTTCCTCTCCCACTCCCCCTGCTTGTGTTCCCTCTCTTGCTAGCTGTCTCTATCTCTGTCAAATAAATAAATAAATAATCTTAAAAAAACAAACAAACAATACCTGTTTATTACTATACTTCAGAACTTGGGCGTGGCATGGGTGGGTTCTCTGCTTAAACTGAAATCAAGAGGTCAGCTGGCCATATTCTCACCTGGTTTGGGATCTTTTTCCAAGCTCACTCACATTTTTGTCAGAATTCAGTTAGTTGCACCCGTAGGACTAAAGTCCTCAATGTTTGCTGGCAATCAGTTGGGAACCATTTCAGCTTCTAGTAGCAGCCACATGATGTGGCTCTCCCATCTTCAAGCCAGCAATGGTCCATCGAATACTTCTCATATTTTAGATCTCCCTGACTTCCTCTTCTACCATCAGCCAGGGAAAGCTCTTTGTTTTTAAAAATGTGATTAGATTTGCCTACTGGGGCAATCTCTGTATCTTAAGGTCAATTGACTTGGGATTTTAACTATTGCAAAAACCCTTCACAGCAGTACTTATATTAATGTGTTTCTTTGAATATCCAAGGGGCAGGACTTTTTGTGGGGGGAGGAGGGATACACGGAACATCTTCAAAATCTGCCTACCAAAACACCATTAAGGAGGAAAATGACAAGCTACAGACTGGGAGAAAACATTTTCAAATCATGTATCTAATAAATGACTCATATCCAGAATATATAAGGAACACTTACAAGTCAATAATGAGATAATAAGCAGCCCGATTACAAAATGAACAAAAGATAATGAATAGAGATTTTACCAAGGTATATGAGTGGCCAATAAAAGCACATGAAAAGATGCTCAATGTCATTAGGCAGTAACACTCCCAGGCATTTTCCCAAATGAAATATAAACTTACACATGCACAAAAATCCATACACAAGTGCTTATAGTGGGTTGTTTTTTTTTTTGTTTTTTTTTTTTTTGATTGCCAAAAACTGGAAATACATCTAATGTCAGTGAGCAGATAAACAAACTGGTACATCCATACAATGAAATATCACTCCACAATAAAAGCAGTAGCTTTCAAATATGTTTGCTAAGTGTGGGACTACAGACTCAATATGGTGCTTACCAGAAACTGGGGAGTTAGGGAAATGGTGAGGTGTTGGTCAGAGGATACAAATTTCCAGTTAGAAGATGAATACATGTTGAGGCTGTAGTGCACAGGACTGTGATTATAGTTAACATTAATGGATTATATACTTGCTATATGTTAACTAACTTGAATTTAAGTAACATAAAATGAAACAGATGAAAAGCACAAAAATAATGTATTATATACTTGAAAGCTATTGAGAGTCTAAATCTTAAATGTTCTCACTACAAAAAAGAAATAGTAATTATGTGACATAATGAAATTAGCTAAAAGTAGTAATCATGTTGCAATATATATCAAATCCACAGCTTATATACCTTAAGCTTATACAATGTTATATGTCAATTATCTCTCAATACCTGAAAATAAAGAAAGAATGCAGACTCAAAGACAACATAATGTATAGTTCCAGTGATACGACATTCTGGAAATGGCATAACTATAGAGACAAAATTTATCACTGGTTGCGAGGTGTTAAGAGTAGAGGGAAAGCACAAAGAGATGTGAATGGGAGGCCGGGCAGGGGACAGTGACAGAATTATTCCATATCTTGATTGTAGTTAGAGTTACACAAATGTATGCCCTTGTCAAAACTCACAAAACTTTACCCTAGAAAGGGTGAATTTTATTACATATCAGTTATATCTTAATTTGAAAAAGAAAAACCTAATATATATAAATAAACTGCTTGGGGAAGAGTAGCCTCTTCAGATTTTTTTCTTAATTTTTATCAGAGAAATAAGCAGGCATGGTTAGAAATAAAATATTACAAAAGGGCTAATACAAGTCTGCACAGCACTTTGACCTAACCCAATTCGAGACTCATAGAGGTAAAGATTTTAATAATTTCCATTTGTTGTTTGCTATGATGGTTAATGCCATAGCTTTAAATAATACAATTAATGCAATGATTCATATTCTATAATTGATAGCATATGTATGTATTATATGAATAATAAAGAGCAATAATGTATTGAAATTAATTTCATGTTTCTTATGTTGTTTTCTTAATCTTGCCATGTGTTATGGGTTAAATTGTGTCCCCTCAAAAAATGTTAACATTCTAAGGGCACCTGGGTGGTGCAATCTGTTAAGCATTGAACTCTTGGATTTGGCTCAGGTCATGATGTCAGGGTCATGAGATCAAGCCCCACATTGGGCTCTGCACTCAGTGCAATGTCTGCTTAAGACTCTCTCTCCCTCTACCGATCCTCCCATGCTTTCTCTCCCTCTCTCTCAAACAAATAAATAAATCTTTTTAAAAATGTTAACATTCTAACTCCCAGTACTTAAGAGTGTGGGCTTATTTGGAGATAAGATTTTTAAAGATGGTCAAGTTAAGATGAGGTCATTAGGATGGGTCCTGATCTAATATGACTAGGAAACTCATATAAAAGGGAAATTTGGACACAAAGAGAGGTACAGATGGGGCAAGATGATGCAAAGACACAGGGAGCATCAACAAGCCAAAGAACACCTAGGCTACCAGAATCTAGAGGAAAAGAAGGAAGAGGTTCTCCCCACCCCCAGCCCTTAGAAGTACCAACCCTGATGACACTTGCATCTTGGACTTTTGGCCTCTACAAATTTGAGGTAATAAATTTCTGTTGTGTAAGTCACCCAATGTATGGTACTTTATTATGGCAATCCTAGTAAACCATACACTGTGCATGATTAATTTCATTTATTCTATCCTCCTTTTCCCCTTCGCTCCTCATCTCTTCCAGTTAGAACTTTAACTGGATATCACTCTTTTCACATATTCTAATGGTTACATTAAATAATACTGAACATCTATTTATTATTTTAGAGCCTACAGAAAGAACCTCCTCACTTCCTACGTTTTTTAAGATGAACATTTTAGGATCCACACTCTTCCCACATCTTCCTTCCCATCTTCTATCTCCAAATCTCCATCAACTGTACCTCTATTTTTAATTTTCAAGATTGAGGTGCACCTGGGTGGCTTAGTCGGTTAAGCATCTGCTTCTTGATTTTAGCTGAGGTCTTGATCTCAGGGTTGTGAGTTCAAGCCCCATGCTGGGGCTTAATTAGAAAAAAAAAAGCTTGAAAATATATATTCTGTTACAACCATAATAATTATAAAATTTCTATGCTTTGTCTACAAATTGATTCTAACAACCAAAACCTAATAACAGCTTCATAATTATGACTATATTAATAAAGCTTACAGCAAGACCATGTATGTAGTTTGCTGCATTCTATTTCTTCTTAAGTCAGTGTCATGGGTCTTTGCACTATTAAAATGAGAATGAACTCAGGGTTCATTGAATGAAACTTGAGTGACCATCAGGGTTAAATGGCCCTTTCATCTGTTATGACTCCCATCTGCCCATCAATTTTCTTCCTTCTCTCTCTCTGGAAATTCAGTTCATGAAATGTTTGGTTTCCTAGGTTGAAGCTCTGTTTCATTTAACTCTCTTCCCCATATCTTCTAAATCTGTGACATTTTTTTTTTCCCTACATCCGGGAACATTTCCTTAACTTTGTCTTCCAACTCCTCTATTGACTTTTTTTTTTTTTAAGTTGTTTTGTGCAATTAGACTTTCAATTTCTAAGAGTTCTTTTCTGTTTTCTGATGTTTCCTTTTTTGGCACCCTATTATTGTTTTAGGGATGTGATACCTTCTTTAATTCCTGCAAGGAGAGTTTGAGTTTTGGGTTATTTTGTTGTAATTTCTCCGCTTTCTTAATTACTTCCATTTCCCCAGGATCAGTTTTCCACTTTGCTTATCATGGTCTTTCTATTTCATGACACGGTTTCTCCTGTAATATTTGATGATCCTCAGTTGACCATTCGTATTTAAGTACAAGAGTATTGAAAGGCTAGCAAATGCTTGTGTACATGAGGGAGTCTTCTTTTTAGGGTAAAAAGGCCTCATTTTGGGATAGGAAGATGAGCAAGCAGCCGCTAAACTGTCCTCTTCCCTGTGAGAAGTAAGCACTGGAATCCATAATACTTGCCTAAATGGTCTCAGACAGTTACTTTAAAACTTTTAAAGAAGAATCTTCGCCATTTTTGCCTATTGGCAAATGCCTGGCTGTTTATCATTCTAAGGTTTTTAATTATTTTTTTTGTTTGCATATCCCCCCAAAAAGAACTTTGAAAAACAATGTATCTTTTAAATGACTTTGAGTTGACATGCAAAATGTTCCATTATAGAGTAAACAGTTGCTACAAGTGTAATTTCTGGTACGTTGTAAATACTTTCATCTTAACTAACCCTGGTACATCGCTCTCACTCTCCTAAAGACATCCAGTGGAAGGAAAACATAATAGTGTTCGAAACCCTCTATTTTGCATTTCCAAAATATATGAGCTAGCTCTTCTTTATTGTTGATCATTTGTAATATTACTTTTTCGACTTGGACTCCTGTTTCTATTTCGCTTCCCTTACAGAATCTTATTGTTTTATTTAATGGGTCCTATGTTTGTGATTGAATAAATATATATCTTGTTGAACACCCTATATTCATCTGCCACAACAAAAATATATATACAAATTGAAATTATGCTTTTTCTACATTCTGTAAGCCTGTAAGCTCTATTAATTTTTCCCTTCTCAGCTGAGTTATAATTAGTTCACAATTGAGCACAAGTATATAATATAGAACAAATATTGAAAAGTAATGATCAAACACAAAATGGAAAATTTTATTGTAAAAATGTTTCTAATTGAAAGAAATGCTACAGGTCTACTCTCCAGTTCTGCATGTCATGCCCTGCACAACTTCAGGGAATGCCTGTGTGAGTGTCACCCTTATAGTAGTACACCTGTGCTGGTCTATGCAGTAGCCATGGGGGGGACTTTGTGGTTAAATCAGCTCCCCTGTCTATGAAGAAATAGTACAGACACACATGTCAGCATCAATGCTCTTGCTCCTTTTTCAAGATAGACACACAGAAAAACATGTTCGTGTAAATAAATAAATGAGAATGGAAGGGGTTTTGTTACAGTTCACAGAATCGTCACATTCTTTTTCATAACCCATGAGTGGCCCCTCAGAATTGTTGCTGCTCCTGGTCTTACTGAGAATATTTTGCACCAGGACAAGTGACTATGGGAATGATGGGGGTGGAAGAGAGATACACCTGTCTTCTGAGAGGTGGTTGTGAACGCAGCTCGGGAAAGGACAAGCAGTGTCTAAGATAAATCGGCTTTAGAAAAACAGTATGCAGAGAAGAGGAGGATCTGGAAATTAATTACCTTAAAACAATCTGTGCCCAAAGACCCCGATTCCCCTTTATATGTAGGAATAATGTTGTCGTGTGTGTAGTAGACGTGGTGGGGGTCACGGGGGGAGGTCTGGTTTTGTTTTCAACTTTCAAATAAGCCTTGTATTTGCACTCCCGCTCTGTTCTACTGGCCGTTCTGGGCTTGTGCTGTCCCCTAGCCGTGTCCTCCAGGCTGTCACTCTACTTATCCTGCTTCAGCAACCAGTACTATTACAACTATTTTTCATTGCCCCAAAATCTGTTGTCGTCCTTTATCAGCAGACACCTTCCCTCCCATTCCACATGCTTTTGTCTTTTACTAGCCTTTTAATAAGAATTCAAGAGAAATATGAAAATGTATATATATAGCTTGAACTAAAAACTCATAAAGATTTTAATGAATGGTTATCACATTCACTGGCTAATCTAAATGGAGCATTCAAATATGTTCTACCCAGAGCACTGAAGGTCGTTTCTAGAGCCTGTTCGGGGCTGTCTAGCTGCTCCTTCCACCACTCAGCTTTGCCATTTTCATCATTAAAGTGAACTTTGTCTAACGGAGCCTACGGAGCATGATTCTGACGGCCTGGATTGTGACTGAGGCCCATACCTCCTTTACCCAAGCAAGAATTTAACTTGCAGTTTTCCTAGCACCAGCTAGAACACTTCCAAACTGCAGTTATGAGGTAGTACCAATAGGGGGGGAAATAACTGCCTTTAGCAAACACAGGACTTTAGAAAGCACACCTGTTTTTTTGTTATTGATAGTGTGATTAATCGACCCCTAGGATCTGATTGAGAACACTGGGATAAAAATCATGCCGTATGCACAGTTTCAGAAAGATTACTGCTAGTAATTCAAAGCATATTTCAACTGCCCCTGGCATGCATTTCTGGATTAGTGTCACATATGGGCTCGCAAGAAACAACAGAGGCTATTTGTGTATATGGTCATGTTCGTATCTTTCATTTTACTTCATATTCAACTTGACACCAGCTATACGTATCAATACACACATCGGTGTGGGTTTACATTTCTTTGTCAGGTGTCTAGGAACAAAACATCAGTTGATTCAAAAGTAAAGGGAAATTAATGTCATGAAAGGATATTTTCGTTACCAAAAGAAACAAACATTATTACTTATTCAGTGTGCCCAAGACCTGAACTGTTCCTCTAAGCAGAAATGTTCTCCATCAGCAAGTTAATTGCTGGGATATGCTCTGTTTATTTCCAAGGTCCAAATTTACACGTTTATTCTCTCAATCATTCAACACATATTTATTGAGCACCTAGTATATGAAAGACACTGATGTAAGTGCAGTGGGGGACAAGGATCCCCGTCCCTAAGGAAATTAGAGACTAAGATGGGGAAATGACTGGTACACAAATGACAGGAATAACAAATAGAAAGGCTTAACTAATGAGATAAAATTGGCACAGTTAGTCACAAAGAGACTACTGAGAAACTGATCAAAGCTTAAAATCAGGCTGAGGCAGAAAAGAGAGGAAGGAAGGAAGGAAGGAAGGAAGGAAGGAAGGAAGGAAGGAAGGAAAAGAAAGAAAGAAAGAAAGAAAGAAAGAAAGAAAGAGAGAAAGAAAGAAAAGAAAGAAAGAAAGAAAGAAAGAAAGAAAGAAAAAGAAAGAGAAAGAAGAAAGAAAGAAAGAAAGAAAGAAAGAAAGAAAGAAAGAAAGAAAGAAAGAAAGAAAGAAACTCATTGGAAGGATATGAATTCACATCGTGGTGATTGATTAGGGACTGAAGTTTTAAATACATGATATCATTTCATCCTCACCACAACCCACGAGGGGAGCTCTATTATCCCCCCTTTTACAGAAAAGGAAATTGAAGCTCCGAGAGGTCAGGTGACATCTCCAGGTCCAGTAAGCTGAGAGCCAACTGCCTAGACTAAACTCTTAGCTGAGTGGCTCTCCTGTCACTTCCGGTCTTCAACGGGCATCCAAGCCCATCGTTGCTCCAAATGAGGCCAGTGAGAAAAGCAAATGAAAAGCTTGTGAGAATGGCCAAATGTGGTTTCCTCCTTCTGTATGACTGACGGAGATCTAAAACCTCTTACATTGATGGCTGAGTGAATTTTGACTCATGTGCATGTTTCTAAGTCCCCCAGTAAAAGTTCTGAACTGGCCCCAAACATCATATCATATATATATATATATATATATATATATATATATATATATATATATATATATATATAACACTAAAATGAGCCTCTGAGAATTCTATGGATTGCAAAGAACTTAAGGAAATATCCCCCATCTTCCTGGCTCACATAACTTTGTATTGCAGTGCTCGACTGGGAAAACAGGAAAGGCAATTCCTAGCTATTTGAATTCTCTCTCTTTCTAGTTCTCAAACTATAAAATATTCAGTTTGATCAAACTGTTTCTTTCATTGCTATTTTGTTATTCCCAAGATTATAACTCTACAGACACAAATAGATTTTCACGTATATAGATTTTTCACATATATGTGTAGTTTTCTGGTGGCTTGCTATTAACAAGCATGGTGAGGGAAAAGCACTACTTTTTCTATCCTCTGAGTACCACCTAAAGGGATATTATTATATAGAATCTGCCTTTTTGTTTTGTGTTGTATATACCTACACTAATGGATAAAAACAAGATCTTAGAATTGTATATATACCTTAAGTACTGTTTTGAATCAATGAAAATCACAAGAATAGCAGAATTTCAAATTGTGCTTAATATTTTAGACCCACTTACTATTACGTTTGTGTCTCCTGCATCACAGATATGAGCAGTTTATTCTAAGCCAGTGGTTCTCAAATGTTAGTGGGCATCCAAATCACCCAGAGGGCCATGGGTCAGCCTATGGAATTTACATTACTGACAATTTTGAAGTTGGAAGATGATGTTGATACTGCTGGTTCAAGCACTAGCCTGTGAGAACCCGTTTTAAACAATTCTGAATGAGAAAGACCATTGGACTAGGAGTCAAGAGGCACAGACTCTGATTCTAGATCTGTCATCGTGTGACCCTGGAAAATGCATCTGACCTCTCTGAGACTCCATTCCCCCATTATATGAAATACTTAAATAATTATAAAAACCCCAAATTATTTTCTAATTCTGTAACTGACCCAGAAGTTACAGTCAACTCTACTAGGCCTACCAAACACTTGGAGACATCAGTTCTTAACAGCTAACAAGGTTATTGTGTTTCGAGAAAAAAAAAAATGCAATCGCCCCATACCGTCAGTTCTGCAATAACGCTATACACGAGTTCCTAAAAATCATCACACTAGGCTAAATCATGAGAAAAACAAAACAAAACATGACTTAAGGGGAAAGTGGGATTAGGGACACAACACTCAAAAATTTCATCAGTGACTCATAGAAAAAAAAAAGATAGGAACATAATAAAAACACTGGCAGAATTTCGTACATGTTCAATGGTTTAAAAATGCATCAATAGTATAATAATGTGGCATTTTATCCTGAAAAAGACTGGAATTTTGCTGTGGAAATGGGCTGGGAAGAGTTGCAGCTTGTGAGTTACTGCAAAGTGGGGAAAGAAAGGTGATTTACAATTAGACAGAAAGTTGTAGCAGCAGATACGGGTAGATGTGGCTCCTTATTCTCCACTCGGCATCGGCATGAACATTATAATTCAGTGATCTTCAGCAGCCTGAAATCCTGGGACGTGTGTCCCCGTCTTTGAGATGTAAATCCTTCAAGACTCGCGTTTATAAGAGAAACCTGTTCATCAACATTGAAAATTGGACCCAATGTGTAGCCTCCTTCTTCCACGAACTTCTGTATCACTGCTGCAAATTCTTCGGTGGCTTCCTCATCTACGTTCACCGCTTTGCCTCACCGCCGAGGGTTGTGGACATTGCAGTGACATTTAAAACCACTATACCGGGACACCTGGGTGGCTCAGTCGGTTAAGCGTCTGTCTTCAGCTCAGGTCATGATCTCAGGTTCCTGGGATCGAGACTCACGTTGGGCTCCTGGCTCAGCAGGGAATCTGTTTCTCCCCCTCCCTCCGCCCTTCCCCTGTTCCTGCTCTCTCTCTCTCTCTTTCAAATAAATAAAAAATAGATAGATGATAGATAGATAGATAGATAGATAATAGATAGATAGATAAATAAAACCACTATACCGGCCACCAGCACCTGAAGGGATCACTTCTGTAGAATTTGGCAATTTCCGTTTAAGGTCTTCAAATACAAGTACTGGTTTCCTGATGCGTTCGCTGCTTGGCAATTTGAACCTGAGCACTTAGATTTTTCGGGGATGTTGAATGACGTAGATTTTTTATTTGCTTTAATGTCCACGACGTTTACAAATGTGAAAGAGGAGGAAAGGATAAGTGACCTTCAAAGACAGTGCTAGCGGGAAGATGTTTGAGGTGTGTGCGTGTGTGCGTTTTGTTGTGTTTCTGCATGATTTGGTTGGGGAAGGAATGTGCATGAGCAAACTCAAAATTCACATTTTATTCAAATCATCCCCTCACTCATCCTTCACATTCGTGTTTCCAAAACAAGCGTTTGGCAAGGCTAGTGTGCTCTTGATGACAAATACTCAAGCTTTGATGTTAGAGTTGCTATGTGTCAGGTGTAGGACACTGGAAATCTCCCATACTCTCTCATCGACTGGAATGAATACATTTAGAACTAACTTCTATTGGATGGGGAACAATTCAGAAGAGTCACGATTTTAATACAATTAGTCACAGCATAGACAGGAATGGAAGGGCTGGCCTGGAGTTCCTTATGGGGAAGGTACCGACTCAGGTATTTATCCAGGTGATTACAATGTTACCTGGAATGATTTCTGATGACGTTCGATGAGACAGAGCCATTTCCACAAAAACTCAAGTTTTCAACAAAGTCTGCCCCTTTTCTTCTCTTCAGTTACCTATCAGGGAACATGGTGCTAATCTCTTCCCAAATTTCCATAAATGGAAAGCAGGTTCCCTTGATGACTCTTGTGTAAGACCTTTATCAGAATCGCTTACCCATACTTCTTACAAACATTTTGATAGAATACAAGACAAAAAAAAAAAAAAAAAAAGAAAAAGAAAAAGATGAAGAAGGTTTTCAGAAAACAGCCATAGGAAGGATGAAAGACATGGAACCATTTTCTACAGGTATAGAAAGAATTTGCTGGGGTAATTCAGTCTCACAGAAGAAAAGCCAAAGAGCATTTTAGTTACTCTAGACTTTCTTAATTCCTCTCTTGCACTTACACCTCCCATTCCATGCAACAGGAAATCCTGTTGGCTCTATCTTCAAAATACATCTACATCCCACAACTCACCACCTCCACTGTCGATACTCTGGTCCAACCCACTACCATCTCCCCCTGGAGTAATAAAGCTAAGTGGTCTCCCTACTTCTCTCTTAAACTCTCCCCAGACTATTCTCAAACAAGCAACCATGGTTGTCCTTTTAAGCTACCCAATGGCACCACGTTGATGACCTGAGCCAAAATCAAGAATTGGACACCTAACTGACTGAGCCACCCAGGCGCTCCTCCCCCAATCTCTATTTTTAATGAAAATTAAACATTGGCCACTTAGTTGCCTCTTCTTCTCCAAAAGGATGTCACTGAGTCCGTGGGTTGCAACTTTACAATTCAAGGATGTCCATCAGTTCTGTCAGGGTGGGGTTTAACAGATGGCACTGTATTTTAAGCTATGTATTCTTGAAACTAGCCTGTCCCAGGAAACTAAATGGCAAATTCAAATGCATTGATTATTCACCTATTTTTGGGATGAGAGGACATCACTTTTCTAATTGTATAGAAATCAAATATCAACAACGAAATTCCTCTACTTTAACATACTGAGGAAAGAAGTCCCCAGTTGAGATTCCAGAAATCCATGCAAATATTCTACCTGCAAATATTCTAACTGTCCCCAAAGAACAAAAATGTAAACAAAAACGCTTTGATTTTAGCAGCCATTTTGTAGGCTTAAAAGGAGAAATTCTGTATAAACTATGATCAGTCTGGTGATGAATAGGCTTCATATGACAGAAAGACAAATTAATACCATCAGTTATCATCTAAACTGCCATTTCACACTTAAGCATTATAAATAATCAAATGAAAAATTAAGAAAAACAAAATGAATTTTCAAAATTATATATGGCTTTTTTCCAAGTGAAATTAATGTGGAAATTCAGATTTAGGTAAGTAAATAAGCATAAATAGTCAATCTGAATGATTCCACCAAACCAACATTTCTGTCATAATAAAAGAGCTTTTAATCAGTAAGGTGAAGTTATTTCTTTTTTTTTTTTTAAGATTTTATTTATTTATTTGACAGAGAGAGAGAGACAGCCAGTGAGAAAGGGAACACAGGCAGGGGGAGTGGGAGAGGAAGAAGCAGGCTTCCAGCGGAAGAGCCTGATGTGGGGCCCGATCCCAGGACTCTGGGATCACGCCCTGAGCCGGAGGCAGACACTTAACGACTGAGCCACCCAGGCACCCCAAGGTGCAGTTATTTCTTTAGGTTTGAAATAATCTTGGTCAGTATAAAACAATCCTGTCTCTTCAGAAGTCAAAGTATATCTAACAGAAGGAAATTGTATTTTACAAAATTTATAAAAATAATAGCAATGTGAGTTTTATTACTTCAACACTTATTTAAAGTGATAACTGTCAGCTTAAAGAAATAACTTGAAGATTATTTCGAATGTATTTCTTCATAATTTTTATATTTTAAATATTTAAATCTAGAGAAGAGGTGAAGGAATATTATGATAAACTACCTTATTCCATTTGCCTAGACTCAGCCACTGTTAATATTTTGCCATGTTTGTTATATCTCTGCATGAATATATATTTTTATGTATTTTTACATATAGATTTTTCACCATTTTTTTAACTTCACAGTATGTTTTCCCCAAAACAATAATTCCCTCTTCTCTTCTATGCTAAATACACAACCACTCAACAAATACATGTGAGTATCTGTTAAGTTCCAGGTGCTAATGCCACAAACAAGATTTTTTCCTGAACTTCAAAGGCGTATGATCTCCTGAGTGAAGAAAAAAACAAAAAGAAATGAGACAAGGCTTAACATGTTAGTAGGTGTTCTGGTAGATTTATGTATTGGAACCATCTGGGACAGGAGGGAAGTAAGGGGTCATTTTAACCCTGGGGAAATAGGGAGACTGTATCATGGAAGAGGCCTAGGAAAATGCAGTGGGATGCCAACCGAGTGGTTTTGCATATCCATCCTGGCAACGCACGTGTTCTGGTGGAAGCAAGCGAGATTGATTTAGTTTTGCCATTCCTGCCTCATCTTCCCTGCTTCTGCTGTCCCTCCACCTCCCAGGTGAGTACACTCATGTCCTCTATGGATCTTACTAATGTCCACTATGTGAAGCGTCAATGCCTATTTCCTGAGTCATGGCAACCCAAAGCAAGAAGAGCAACAAGCTTGACCATACCGTTTCAAGTTAAATTCTCAACCAGTGGTTATCAGTCCACATTGTGGATGCATCCAGAGAGCTTCGAAAATACTAAAAATGAGTTCCACTCCTCGAGAGTCTGATTTCATTACTATGGTGGGAGACTCCATGGAAAATTATAATATGAAACCAAGGTTAAGGACCATTAGTATGATTCTTCAACTTTAGAATGCATGCAAAGTGCATGGAGATCTTGTTAAAATAATGATTTTGGCTCTAGATGAGGCCTGAGGTTTTACTTCTCTAACAAGCATTTGGGTGATCCTGTGTTGCTGGTCTGAGGACCCCAGTTTGAGTCGCAAGTTCCCAGATCATAGCACAGACCACACACAGGAGCTCTCACATCACTTCAACATAAGACCTACTTAGTGAGCCTATTATATCTTGACTACCCTGAGTTGTAAACCCGCCTTCCTCCTCCACAGTTTACCTCGTCTGGTGGGACTTAAAATGTGGTCCTTGGACCCACAGCATCAATATCACCTGGAAATGAGTGAAAAATTCAAATTCTCAGACCTTATACCCCAGATCTAATAAATCAGACATTCTGGAGTTAGGGACAGCAACCCGTGATTTAATATTCAAGTGACGTGGCTGCACGTTCGCATTTGAAAAACACTGACCTAGCCTGTATATTTGGGGATCTTCCTTGTTCCATCTTTCTGTACTTCGGACCAACTACTCTAAATCAGTGATTCCACCTGAAAAGCACATTGGAGTCACTTCAAGAACCTTAATAATAGGCCTGTGCCCCTCCCCTGAATCTCTAGGTAGTCCATTTAGGAAAATAGTTTCACAAAAGCTCCCAAAGTGATCTAATATACACCTAGGGCTGAGAGTCATTGTCTTGAATCATTTCCAGGTGGTTTCTCATACGGAATCTTTTCTTTTGGCCAGTCTCAGTCTCTGGAATCTAAATATTCATGATCAAATTTCCCAGATTATCTTCCATTATTGTGGGCTGACAACTGAATCTCCTTCTGCAGCATTTCCCAATGAATATTACTGGGACATGAGTCAGAAACACTCAGATTCCCTTCTGCCTTACTTGTTTAAGATTAGCGTATCATGATAAGTAGAGTTTTTGTATACAAACCTCTTGGCGGGTTTCCTGAAGGCTACATGCCATTAGATTTCCCTTTGCATTTTCTATGAATCCTTTTCTGAATCGTCGTCTCTCTTTTCATGCTTACTTCTTCCCAATGCCCCACGGCACCATCTTCCTTCATCTGTCTTTGCACTGCTTGGCTTCATATCCTTCATTGTCTTTCCTCCCTTTCAAGGCTGTAAACCACGTGAGTGAAGGTAGATGTCTTTTCTAGACCTAGACTTACACCATACCTGGAACACGAGAGGTTTATGGAGCAGAGTGCTGACTGTCCACCCAACCTTCATGAAATTGTTAGCCTTCAGACTCTGTACCTGACTTATTCACTGCTCTTCTGGAATTGTTTTCAACCAGTACGTGTCTCTATCCCCATTCCCTTGGCCCAAAGTATGAGTTCCATTTTGACCCTACTCCTTTCTGAATGCACCAATTCTTCAAGGATAGTCAGCAGATATACACCTTCTTAAAACATTGGACATTGCATGCATGCTATTTTCAAGCAATTAGACAGATGATAGAGTCTTTAACTCTAGGTTTTCAAGAAAAAAGGTAGAATTACTATATTTTCTTTCTCCTTCCCCCAAAGAATCCATTTCTATTTTTCAGTTACTATGCTACGCTCATCAAGACTACTAGAGCTGGTAACTTAGAACAGCCCTTTCGCTTGCTTTGGCTTATAGACATTCTATTTAATCTGATGCAGAAAATTTTACAAATGTACGCCTATTCATTAACTGATCATTTGGTGCTTTTTACGGGTAGGCCATTGGTCTGATGAAGGGCTGTTTTTCTAGTTGCAAGGGTGGCGCTGGAATCAGTTCTTTGGTTTGTTTTTGTTTTTGTTTTTCCTAAGTTCCTCTTCACACAGACTAGTCATTCACGGAAAAAACAGCTACACATTGAGGCCACCTCCTGGTTTGGCCTCCCCGTGGTGCCTGCAGGTTGCGAGTGAAATGGACCCTACCTTGAACAGCCAGGGGGTGCACCGGTGGGTCTCCCCAAGTATGAAGGGGGCAGTGCAAGCCTCTCTGAGATAGCGAACTGTGGTCCTAATCCACATCCAGGGTGACCAGTCCTGCAGGAACTGGACTGACCAGGCAAGTGCTCACGTGCACGCATGCACGCATACGTGCACACACACGCACTCGCACGCACACACACACACACATAGCTTAGATAAGCTAGGAGTCAATCCCATTCTTTCACTTCAAGCATAACATTGTATAAACTCAAAATGTTCTGCTAAATCATGTGACATCAACCAGCTCTATAGTTAGGACCTGCAGGCTTTAATCACTCTAAGGGGGAAAGTCTGGTGGCCAAAGAAAGGCTCATTAGGAACCGGCATTTGCTGGGGTGTGGGAGGAGGCCCAGGAATGAGGCTGTCTTGGGGATCCTTTACCAAACCAAATACTGTTCATCCTTCACAGTGACGAAACTGCTGATCTACATAATTAATATAAGCTCACATGGAAGTAAACACGAAATGATTAAACAGGAAGGCTTTCACCAGGCAGTGTTTGGGGAGGGAGGGAGGAAGAAGGCATTAAATGGTAACAGAGTCTTAGAAACAGGGGAGAGTATTACATGTTATCCTTAAACTAATTTTTGTTCCTTGTCTAAAACCAAATGGGTTTGAAACTTCTCTCTCCACAACCGCCCAGACAAGGTGTGATACGCAGAAAAATATCATGATGGGACTCGTGGTATAGTTAGCCATGTGGGAAGTAGCAAATTGAAAATGACGTCATACTATAATAAAAATAATCGTTGAATATCCTGTCTTCCATAAAGACAACTTGGAGGAACAGCAGATGGAAAGCTTGAGAACCCACCACTCTGGGTATTTAAACGGCACTCTGATGTGGTGGGTAGAGGTAGTAGGCTAGAGGTCTTTATTTACATGTATTGAGTGGACTCGGGACCAGGAACCACACGAATTGCTGGGAAAGTGTAATCTCATTGAACAATAACCACATTTTAGGTAAATGCTCTCATATCCTCATTCAGAACACGCAGGGCGCGTGCAAGGAGAAGGCTTAAACAAAGTGAAACTAAATACACCTGTCCCCTGACCAAAAGATCGCTTACACCAAGGATGGAGAAAAGTGTTAGTATCTGCAGTCTCTCCTGCTTAAAACCCCTTGTCTAGAAATTATGAAATTATACTTACTTGCTTTTTAATGTGTCAAGTAAAAAATCAAGTTAAAAGGAAAAATAGGTGCCTGCCTTGCACTTTTCTACATCAGTAAAACAAGTTGTGTTTGGGTGTCAGCTCTGATCCTGCCTTGAATGAGGTAAGAGTTACAGTTAGATGTCGCCAAAGGTTCGTGGTTTGGGCTTCACTCCTGAGAAGTGCAAATCTTCTAAATCCTGGACTTCACCGCACAGCTTGTCTGTGGGCTGCAGGTAAATACCCAGGGGGCCACCGTCACCCCCAAGGCGGCCCACTTAGGTCTCTGCCCCTGCCCAAGACAGAAAGAATCACACCTTTGCCAGAGGACTGAAGGCAGAGTGAGTAATACTGCATTTCACAGCAACTCTAAAACAAACACCTCAAGCACTCTGGCTGTGTTATCTGTCTCATTGTCTTCTAGAATCTTCATTGCATCATTTTTTTTTTTTTTAAGTTAAGCAAGACCCAGCACATGGAGAGGAGGCAGCTGGTAATTTTGCTATTGTCCTAAAACACAGCCCTTTGAGGAAGGCCCTATGTGGCATCCCCATGTGCACAGGTAAGGGAACAAAAATTAGGACAGGCTGAAGTCCTGCTCTGTCACCACAGGGAGTAAGCAGAGAAGCAGAAGTTGAACCCAGGCCATTCATTCCCTGAGTATATGCTCTTTGCACTTCCCAATGCCCCCGTCACGGGAGTACTACCCATCTGATAAATACTGATGAGTGTAAGCGGTCTTTGGTCATGAGTTCAGAAGCATACCAGAAGCCAGTGGAAAATCAGAAAGATGGAAAAAGAGAGGCACTCGGGACAGTAATTCCTAACAACATAGCAAGTGATATCAAATGAGAAGGGACTGTTTTTCCTAACAGAACCAGGCTGGAGGAATGCAGAATTTGTCAAGTATTCTTTTCTGAAATGTGAATCATTGCCAGGTAATCTTTTCAATATTATTATGAAGTATTAATAAAGATCTATACCTGAACCAGGTGGACTCGATTGATGTTCTCCTTCAAAATCCTAGTGCACATCCTGGAAACGCAAATCTCATCGACACTTGAGAAATGGGGCAGGCACACAGCATGAACCCCTTGGGCTTAGTGCTGGTGGGCAGCCTGAGCTACAGTCCCCGGATCCCGAGAAGTAATACTAACAGAAGAAAGAGCCTAAGGAGAAGTTCTACCAATACTGCTCATATTTTTTGAATTTCATTTTCACAAGGACTTCTGCCTGACAGGGAATGCTGGGTCTACTCTCCATAGACCAGTGCTTGTATTTTCTCATTTTATTATATGTGAAAGGTGCAAAAAGAAGTAGAAAATAAGTTCAATACAATTAGAACAATGCGGTGTAAATTTTGAAACCTTGGATGGAACTTTGCTGAACATCCTGCATTTTGAAAGTTCATTATCCTGGCTGCGAAATTAGGAAAGCATGTTTTATTTTCCAAAATAAACATAATTAATTTTTGTAACTATGAAACATTTTTAAAGTCATTTCAAAGGCTTGACAAGTTTAACCAAACTTCCTACAAACCATTCTGTCACCCAAGGGCAGTGCAGCAGAACAGAATAACAAAATGTGCATAAAATGTTTCGTTAAATGAATGCAATTGGCAAGACCCTTTATCCGCCACCTCACAGCACCAGGCACGCCCTCCAAACAAGGCAGACAATAAATAGGAACAACATGGTGAGGCTTTGCTCGTACAACACATCTGTTCACTTAGTTGGATCGTGTTTTATACTGAGGCATAACAAGTTTGGATTCTCTTTATGTACAGTGACAGCAGTGTAATGGATGTTGTTTGAACTCTGAATTGTATAAATACAGAGACATGTTGATTTGAGAAGAGAAAACAAGGCATGTGAAAATTGGCAAAATACCCATTTCAGGAATTATAGATACTCTTCTTAAAAAGAAAAAAATAAAGAAGAAACTCAATTGGCAGACCACCCACGAAGTACCATTAAGATGTAAACAACATGAAAAAAAGACGTTCTCTAGCCGGTACAATTGTTGAAAGCATTAACTTTAAAAAGACTCTAGTTTAATCCAGTGAACTTTAAATATTTCTTTAAATTACAGACTTCTTTTGTGTATTTGACAGAAGCCCCCTCACATATCTGAAATGAATTGGGAAAGTAATAATAGTTGCTAGGGTACATAGGACACCCTATATGAACCAAAGTGTTCCATATAGCATCCTATGTAATTCTATAAAATAAATATTAAATAAACATTTCCTTATTTATCAGATAAAGAAACTGAGGCTAAGGGACTAAATAAATTGAATAAATACCAGGGAGAGCAGAAGTTGGATTAAAACTCAGGGCTGTCTGTTTATTTTTCTTTCTTACTTTCTTTTTTTTTTAAGGTTTTATTTATTTATTTGAGAGAGAGAGAGAGAGCACATGAGCGGGGGGTGGGAGAGGGGCAGGGACAGAGGGAGAAGCAGACTCCCCACTGAGCAGGGATCCCAACACAGGGCTCAATCCCAGGACCCTGGGATCATGACCTGAGCCAAAGACAGACGCTTAACTGACTGAGCCACCCAGTGCCCTGAGGTCCATCTGTTTCTAAGACACGTGGTCTTGTCACTGCAATGCCCTGACATTCAATAACTCCTATAGGTATAATTAGCCTACAAGGAACCAAAGTCATTAATAATAATTAAAAAAAAAAACATAACCCCAAATAAGGACTCAATTCTTAGAAGAAACTTCATTGACATAATCTTCCAAGGAAATAAGCAATTAAACGGGACAAATGTGCACTCAATTTAAAAGAAAAAAAAAGAGGAAAACATCCAACAATAATTCAAAATAAATCTGTCTCAAGCAATGAACAAGTAAGGAATAGAGTAATCCTAGTGTTTTCTCTATATAGAGTTAACTGTCTACAGAAATAAGAACTCGACCTGACTTTAGAGTCTAATTAAGTGCAGAGAAATGCCCCTTGCCCCCGTATTGCTCTGATGATCACAGCCACCAATAATCACTCTTTTTTTCTGCTTTCCGACTGCACTCAATACCCAGATGATTCACTATGTGAATACATTTCCTTTTATATGTATAGATCTCTAGTATGAGATTTAAGTTCCTCGAAAGAAGCAAGTATATCTCACACCTGCATATGTTCCATAATGCCTCGCACATCGTCCTCAACTAACTGTTGGTTTAATTCATTGCAAGGCTCCTGCCACTAAGATTATTTAGACTCACTGAATTTGACCCACAAGTAAGAAAATGGTTCTAGTTACCTAGACAACCTTTGAGACTTTTGGCCATACAGCTTATATTTTCAGCGAGAAGTAGCCAGAGCTTTTTAAATTACCTCGCAAGTACCCTTGAGGAAAAAAAAAAGGTAGATCACTGTGTTTGAGAGCAACAGGTACAGGTAAAGCTTGCTTTTTATGTAAATTATAGTTTCCAAAGGTTGTATTTCATTTTAATTTCTGCCATGTGAGAATTCATCAAGGAACCTCGAAGGAGCATAGCAGGTTCACGAAACAAGAGATCATGACGGTTGGTGGAAAGAAGGGAGTGGTTCAGAGCTTGAGAAACATTGCCATAAAGACTAAACCCAGGGAGCATGGACCTTTCCACCCCATACATCAGAGCCACTAGAAAAGAAAGAAAGGACCAAAAGAAAGAAAAGGGAGCGTGAGGCAAAGGGAACCAAGACTTTAAGATCTGTAAGTGAGAGTTAAGATTTAAGATGTTCTATAAACGTTTATTGAGTGACTGAAAGAATGAATGCGTAATACTAGAGTCCCTGCACTTCGCTGCTCTTGAGAGAGCAGAAGCATAATGATAGGATAGTCCAAGGGGATTGAAGGTCAGAGTTAAGAGGCACTTAAGAGACACAATTAAGCAGAAACAACCAAGAGTGCTTTGGGAGCTGTACAGAAAAACTGAACACGTTGCATTGCTTTTGAAAACTCCCAAGAAGTTTTGGCCAATGCATTAAAGAGCGATGGTCACATTGTGCCTCTCAGAATCATCCAGGTGGCTGGATGAAAGGCGGGGGGGCACCACTTAGCAAACTATTTCACCAGCTGTCTCTATGTGTGAATCTTGAAGCTGCCAAACTGCACAGGAATGGCACGTTGGCCTCTACCGAGGCACGGGCGCAGTGAGCCACCGACGACAGCAGATGTGCCGGTTTGCGCGATATCCACCGTGGCTAGAGGGCAGCTCACTTCCTCCGAGGACGCTGGGTGCACCAGCTGCTGGTGACAGCAATCGAATCAGATAGGTTCTGCCCTGTAGTTTTTAAGTGCTGCCTGCTTTGAAAAGGCAGAGCCTCCAAATAATGCAGGAGCTAACAAGTTTGCAGAGGAAATGCGGTTGCGATATGAAAACGAGAGCAGCTGGATATCCAACTGTGTAAAGAAATACAGAGGGCTCTTCTTTTCCCTCAAATTGATATTACTCACCCGGGTTTTATAGAGTCGAAAGCATATGCTTAAGTATAATTACTCAACAACTCAGACCAATTTCCACATCACAGCCATATAAATAAGATATCAATTCCACCTAGGCGGTGATGATGTGACTCTTGCCTAGGTATTCCAGATGAGTATTATAAACCAATGGCTCTGGAGGTAACACTTTAAGATTAATTCGTGAAATGAAATGGTCATATATGCAAATATGTATAACACGATACATAAAGTATATGAAACAAATGGAAAGTACACATCACCCAGATTAAGAAAGAACATCACCAGTACCATTCAAGTGCTCCACGGTATATTCCCCTACATTTGTACCCTTAGGACTGGCTACATAATTGAGGAGCCCAGCGCAAGCTGAAAATGCAAGGTCCCCTGTCCAAAATTATCAAGAATTTCAAGATGGCAACGTCAAGCATAAGGCCTTCTAAAAGTGGGTATTAGCACAACTACCCAGGTCACCGGTCCACGAAACTGGCCCTAATAGTTCCTCTATCACCCCCCAAACAGAGAAATCACTGTGTGAAATTTTCTAGATATGAATTCTATAGTGTTAGTAGGCTTCGTGATGTACGTGTTCAATATATTCTGGTTTTACATGTTTGAAATTTATAAATATGCCCTATATCCAGCATCACGTTTTTAAGATTTATGTTTGTGTTGATCTGCATGGCTGTCATTTCTTTCCACCACCTACATTGTGCCAATTAATTGATTTTTATTTGAAATATATTTAAACATTTTTCTTATTGAAGGGCATTGGGGTTGTGTGCAGTTTTCTTGCTTTTTGTTTTGTTTTTTGCTCTGTTTCCGGAAGAAACAATACTTGCAGGAACGTTTTTGCAGCTGTCTCCCACTGAACATATACAAGTTCCATACGGTTTAGGTGCATTTCTTGTAAAAAGCATAGAACTACATTTTATATTTATCCAGTCTGACAATCCGTCTTGTTGATGATGAAATTGGTCCATTTACATTTACTGTGTGCTCTACTTTGATTCATTTCTATTGTGGTATTCTGTGGGTATTATTCGTCCCACTTCACCCATATTTTTGGGGTTTTTTGTTTGTTTGTTTTTTGGGGGGATTTTTTGGCCTTCTATCTTACAGTGATTTTTAGTTCAAATTTTCCCTACTGCTTTAACTGATTTCTTCTTATCTGCTCTGCCCTTGGAGTTTTAGCATACCATATCAAAGTCACAAGTCTTAACATGTCTTAACTCTCTAGCTAAACAATGCAGAAACCATACTCTTGTCACCTCCCCCTGCTCCAGACTTAGAGACTATTGTCATTCAGCATTGTAGTTCTGTCTTGTTTTGTCCCACAAAATAGACACTGCTAGTATTTTTTTTACACAAAATAGACATTGTTAGTATTTTTTTATACTGTTAGCGACTAGGCTTATCTACATGTTTATCAATTTCTTTATTCATCTTTCTTCTTGTACCTCAAACATGCCTTCTGAAGTCATATTTATTCTTCCTGCATATGAGTATAGCTTTTAGAAGTTCAAGTTAGAGCATTATGGTGGTAAACTCTCAGTTATTATTTTTTTTTAATCTGAACATGTGTTTTCTCTTTGGTTTTCAATATAGAGTTTGGCCTGCTGAACAATTTAGGATTGACAACCAAATCTCAACACGGCATCCATGGTTGCTATCAGTCTAACTGTTGGTCCTCTCACTTCTCCCTGAATCATTTTAAGATCTTACTCTATGTTTGGTGCTCAATGTATATAGAGGTGTAGATTTCTTTTGTATTTTTCTCACTCGGAATAATTTGTGCTTCTAGTCTCTGATGATTCAAGTCTATAATCAGTTCGAAAAATATCTCAGTATTTCCTCTCCTCATTCTCTTGTCTTCTTCTGGAACTCAAATTTGAAGTGCTACATCTTGGTGGCTCAGTCGATTAAGCGTCTGCCTTCGGCTGTGGTCATGATCCTTCTGGGGGGTCCTGGGATCAAGTCCCATATTGGGTTCCTTGCTCCAGGGAGCCTGATTCTCCCTCTCCCTCCCCCTGCTTGTGTGCTCATTCTCTCTTTCTGAGAAATAAATACATAAAATCTTTTTTAAAAAATGTTACATCTTCTCATCATATACTCCATCCCTCTTAACCTCCATTTATATTGTCAATCTTCTTGTTTTACAGTCTATATTCTGGTTTATTTCTTCATGTTTATCTTCATAGTTACTAATTATCTCCTTGGCTTTGTCTAGTGACTGCTAAACTTGTCATGAAATTTTTTATTGCAGCAACCATATTTTTCATATTTGACTCTTATTGTTGCTCTAAGAAACGAAATTAATCCAAAGCCAGAAACTAAGAGAGATATGTGCTTATTTCCCTCAAGCTCAGCAGCTGACCCTAATCCAAAAGGAAGCTTGATGAGGCCTGGATTGCTGAGGAATGAGGCCAAGAGGCCATCCTATTTGCTCTGAGTTCAACCCAATACTGGAAACAGCATTAACCACCTCATGCTGATGACAATTCCATCGTCTCTGCCTGCGTCTGAGAGTAGGCTGGGATGGGGTGTCTTTTGTGTGCTATCAGCATGACCCATGGTTCTCTGGGTTCTGCTTTCCCTTCAGGAATGCCTAAGAACAAGCTAGTGCAGAAAGGACAAGGAAGCAGACCCCTGATGAGGTCTGGGTGGATACGGTTGGGTGCTTGAGGATGCTGATACAAATTAGAGGGAGATGTAGGGTTGATATAGCCAGGCAACGGGGAGGAGGAAGAAGAAAACTGAGGTGGGACAACAGGTGGGCCACTGACTCAGTCAACCTAATGGCATGGTGTCAAGAAATGTGTCATGGAGCCATGACACTTAAAACCACCAGGCATGGACTTTCTCTTGGATGTCTCTGTCTTCTTAGATTGTGTGCGTTTGTGAATGTACGTATTTCTTTTATAATCTATTTTATACACATAGCACACATATTTTCAACCTAACCTGTAGGATATACTTTAGTCCCACATCTGATATATAATAATACTATATGCTGTAAATACGGTGGAGACATACTTGCCAGTTACATTTTCAGCAATCATACTAAGAACGAATTATTTCATGAGAAACCTAAAAGAATTACTTTCCCATTTCTTCACCAGGGAAAGAAGGCTACTGTCTAATGAACCACCTTAAAGGGGGTGTTCGTATGTTGTAAAGAGTGATCAAGATTCTTCTTCATGAGGTAAACAGAAACTTTTTCAAGGGCACCTGGGTGGCTCAGTTGGTTAAGTGACTGCCTTTGGCTCAGGTCATGATCCTGGAGTCCGAGGATCGAGTCCCGCATTGGGCTCCCTGCTCAGCAGGGGGTCTGCTTCTCCCTCTGACCCTTCCCCCCTCACGCTCTCTCTCTTTTTCTCTCTCTCAAATAAATAAATAAAATCTTTGGGGGGGGGGGAGAAACTTTTTCAGTAGAAAATGTCCTGACAGACAGGGTTCCAGTGAAGACACCAGATTGCAAGACAAAGACGCCAATAGCTGCGGCAGCTTTGGAAGTGTCCTTACTGCCCAGTTGTTCGCGAAAATGTTTAGATCAACTTCACTGCTTTCAAACTTCCTGCAGACAAGTGGCAGAGACGTATTGCAGGCCTCGGGAACGGTTTCCGAAACAGTCCAGGGCTGAGAGCCGAGCCAGGAAGCGTCCAGGGGACACGAGCCTCCCCTTTATGACCAAATGAAACGCTCCCTGCAAAGACCAGGATATCATTGAAGAAAACATGGGCAGCCAAGCTGTGAAATGAAATGAAAACTTCAGCCGTAATGAAATCACGGCTCGTGTTACAGGACGAAGCGGTCCCTGGAGAATCAATAAACAATTTGGTTTCCAGAGACTATGAATCCGACTTGCCAAAGAGAATCAGAGGGACTGATGCTCTTCTCCGTACCCAAGTTTCTGGGGCTGTGTGGGATAGCCGTCCTTCAGCAGCTTGCGCTCGTCCAGAAAATCTTACCCCCTTACAACTCCTTCACGTTCCTGTGGCCCTCGCGTGTGTCTTCATGGGGGTTCGTGCCTTTGAATTCGGTGGCACATAATTTGCCTCGCTGTTCAGACCTTCACGTCATTAAGGCAGAAAACATCCCAGAAACTACAAATCATGCTAACCGACCGCCTCTCCTTTCCTGTCCTAACACTCCAGTGATGCCAGTGGGAGAGCATTATTACTGCTACCTCATCGTATGCTTGGTACACAGAAAATAATCAGGAAATAGGAGTTAAATATATTTCCATTTTTGGCGAAGAAATGAAAGCCCAAAGGCATTTTCAAGGAAACGGTAAAACCAAGTCTTAGCATATGCCCTAAATTTGCGGACTCCAAACCCAGAGTTCTTTCCATTAGCAGGGCTGCCTCTCAGAGCCGGCCTTATTTTTACACACTCACACACACCAGCACATTATGCGCTCGCACACACACACTCGCGCACGGTTCACCTACGGGACTGAAATCTCTCACCTACACAACTGAGATCGGGCTGCGATGTGCAAGAACCGGTGTCTAGCGCTCCCGCAGCGAGGCTCACAAGTGGATTGTTTATTGAATTGAAAGCAGAGAAATACCAGTTCAATGATCATGAATCGCCCCATGGTCCTGTGAGGTAATTTAAGCAAACTGGAATCAATGGCAGTCTTTCTTTATTTTCTCTCTCTCTTTTTTTTAAGATTTTATTTATTTGAGAGAGAGAGAAAGCACAAGCCTGGGAAAGGGGCAGAGGAAGAGGGAGAAGCAGACTCCCCGCTCCGCAGGGGCTCCATCTCAGTACCCTGGAACCATGACCTGAGTCTAAGGCAGATGCTTAACCAACTGAGCCACTCAGGTGCCCTTTCTTCCCTTTCTTAAAGCTCCGTTGTGCCCTACTGAAGAAAAGGACAACAAAATAATCAGAGGCAATCTGAAGAAGGTAGAAAGGTAGAAGAAAGAAACCTTTGGGGATCTTCAGCCCACTGTCCCCTGTGCCCATCCAGGAGAATTCTAATGTCCTTCCATACCAAGTCTTTACCCCTTCAATGTGAACAGCTGGGGACCCCTAGGGGGGATGACCTTACTCTGAAAAGGATCAGACAAGTCGAGGAGGCAGTGGGCACCTGATGGGACCAGAATGATCTTTCCCACCTGTGTAATCTCCAGCCTCGGCGTCCATACCAAACCCCTGCCCTTGGGAATATTCCTGAGACCACTCTGTGGTGTGTCACTCCCCACTACAAGACTAACTGAGATAGCAAGGATTTTTTTTTTTGTATCCCCAGGTAATAGCACCTTAAAAAAATGATCCTTTAAATATTTGCTGGTGACACATAGCACATCTACATAAAAACATACCCATTGTACCAGATAGCGCTGGTATCTAGCTCTCTAGCTCTCTATGACTCTATGCAATGACTCTTTTCACAAATATTGTTTTTGAGTTGCCAGTTATCAACTACTTTGAGGTATCACCGTCCTTGAATTTGCTGACTGGAGGGGAAGGACGGGTAAGGAGCCGTTAGGAGAAAAAGTACAAAGGAGCATTGCCAACCTCAAGTCTAGAATCAGGATATTTATTAGGTCCCCTGGGGGTGAATTGACTTCTCCCAAGTTCAGTAACATTTTCCAGAACAAAATAAATTAATTTGAAGTGTCCACAGAGTGACCAAGTGTTACAATTGTTTGTAGTTTGTTTCTAAGAGTTATTTCATCACACATTTATATTAATGACCTTGGAAAGACATAAATAAAACAATCCCTAGTTATGAAAGCTCAAACTTGTATTCTAATACATAGTAAATGAATACCACCCCCTTTTTTTTCCAACTTAAGAAGCACCTGATGAGTAGTTTTTATTAAATTAAACTGTTATCCTTCAGAATTACAAGAAGAACCTAAAAGTTTGCAAGACTGATGTCTGGCGGTACGCACATTTTGTACATGAATGTGTTTGAGTATTAATAATGAATATTATGTTATAAAAGTGCTGTGATGAGTGATTTATCTCATTTAGCCCCCATAACAGCCCATGAGATTATCCCCCTTTTTAAAAAGCTCAATTTTAAATTATTTTTCCATATTTAAATTATTTAAATTTTTTTTAATTTTAAGTTCCTATTTGAAACTCAGTGAATTTAAGAGGCTTCCCCAAGGACAAACAGCCAGTATGTGACAGAGATAGTCTGGAGGTAAACCAGATCTTCTCACTTTTAAACAAATGCATCTTGCAAGTGTTGGAGGCATAAATGGGGTCTGTCTTTTAACCGAAATCTAGTCCTCATTACACAACAGTACAGCTGATGAATTAAAAATAAGACCCCCAGAGGGTCATAGATGAAAATAATGACAAAGATTTTCTCATGAACAGATGCCATTTAGTTCCAAAGAAATCTTAAGGCCACCTCATGTCTAATTACTAAATGTTAGAGGCAATGGAGGGATAGGAATACGTTCTAGGCCAGATTGGGATCTAAGCATCTGGATGCTTATGGTAGGATTTCTCAATAGCAATGCTATTAAAATCTGGGTCTAGACAGTTCCTTGCTGTGGGGGAGGCTAGGGAGGTTGCTCTGTGTGCATGCTATAGCATATTTGCAGCATCCTGGCCTCTACCCATTAGATGCCAACCTTTAGTTGGGTGACCACCAAAAATGTCTCCAGCACTGCCTCCCTGGGAGTCTAAATCAGCCGTTTTCCCTATTGAAAACCAGAGACTTCAAGGATTTTTTTTCCTGTGTCTGAAAGTTCTCTTTTTCTTAATTATTAAATGTTACTGAGAAATGTTCCAAACTTCCTTCAGATGTAGAAGAAATTCAAGACCAGATTGTTCTCCCACTGAGTGCAAAAGAATTGCCTCAATAAATATTACCAATAATGACTATCTTGTAGTTGATTGTGGCATCCCACCCTTTGATTTCCACCACTGATAAGTCATTCACCCCAGAGTGTGTCGTGATGGCACAAAAGCATCCTGTGAGTGGTAACATACTTGAAAGGTACTAAGTGTTAGGGGAAATCTTTGTCATTCAAATATTTATAGGTAAAATAGGAAAAAAATATGGAACGTGGTACTCTAGTCACAGTGAAAATAGCCTTACACATACACTAGCTTGCCTAAAATTTTAAAAATTGATCATACAAAATGTTGGCAAGGGCATAGAGGAACTGGAACTCTTGGGTAGTGCTAATAGGAATGTAAAATGGGAAAAACACTTTGGAAAACAATTCAGCCATTTTCTAAAATGTCAAAGTTGGATGTATCTACCATGTAATAGAGCCATTCCAAACCTATGAGAAACAAACCCATAAGAAACAAACAAACAAAAACAAAAACAAAAAGCAAATGTGCTTAAAGACTTTTACATTTCTATATACAGTAGGTTTATTTCTAATCAATATTCCAAAAATTGGAAACAACCCCAAATTATGACATATCTACACAGTAGAATATTACTCAGCAATACGAAGGCAGGAAATATCAATGCATTCAGTACCACAGATGCATCTCAGTCATTACAGGCACCTGCGCGGCTCAGTCGGTTAAGCCTCCGACTCTTGGTTTCAGCTCAGGTCATGATCTCAAGGTCGTGAGATCAAGCCCTGAGGCTCCACACTCAGCAGAGAGTCTGCTTCAGGATTCTCTCTCTCCCTCTGCCCCTGCCCCAACTCACTCTCTCTCTCTCTCTCTCTCTCTAAAATAAATAAATAAATAAATCTTTAAAAAGAAATCATTACATTAAGTGAAAGAGGACAGCCAGGAAAGAATACACGCTGTACAATTCCATTTCTCTAAACCTGTGGTCTACTCTGTAGTGGTGGAAAGCAGGTCAGTGTTTCCTGATGTTGGTGGGTAAGGCAAAATGGAGAGGAAACTCCTGCTATCTTAATTGTGATGATGACTTTAAGGGTGTGTGTATATGTCAAAACTGCTGATACTGTATGCTTTAAATATGTGTAGCTTCTTTTACTTCAAATATAGCTCTATAAAATTAGGGGAAAAAAGCCCAAGTTATAGGAAAATACAAAGTTTTATCTACCTAATAGAAACTGTGATGGAAGATAATATTCAACCCCCAGTCTATTACCCCAAAGTAACTACTGAAGATAATTTTGGCAAAGTTATATGTTGCATAAACACCAAATCCATGACATGGTTGTGCTTGGGAACCAGTCTAACTAGTGTATCTTGCCTTTCAGGCCAGAATTTAAAATAACACATGCACACAGACACATACACTCACCACGCAACCATATTACAAAGCAAAATTGGCTACATTACAATGACTTCATTCTGCCACCCCATGCATTCTTCCTTTATTGGAGGCTAACATCTTCCTGTCATACTCTGGCTCAAAAAAAAAAAAATAGTTAACCTTATTTAAATAACATGGTATCATCCTTATATGATGAACTATTTGAATTGGTGTTTATACTGATGCTTCAACAAATCCCAAATGCTACAAAAGTGTAAAAATCTTAGAAATGCATCAATGAGGCAAATTCTGTGTCTTTATGTTTTATGAAGGGAAAACCCAAAACTGATACAAAGCCATATGAATTTGGCATTATAAGTGTGCCAGGCCTGCAACGGATATACTTCAGGTGAAGTGCCATGTCCTTCATCTAAGCTAAATCAAAGAATTAATGCATATAATATTACTTGAGTCACACAAAAAGAATAAGTTAATAACAAAAAAAACCATATTTATCTCTTTCTTTCTCTAATATTTGGCCACTCTGAGCACCTTTTCTTTTTCTGGAAAAAAAAAAAAAAACACCCATCTACAGGACTTGAATCTACAAGTTTCATCTCTGAGCTCAGGAAATAAATGACTACATTTTGTGATTCCGAATCACATGTTGTGCTTCCCCTTGCTTCTCTCCAAGAATGGTAAATTATACATTATTTTGTCACAAGTGAGATGTCACATACGTTTAGGGAGAGCTGCCTGATTCTGACACAGTATCAGGCTCCTTCACAAGCTGTAGTAAAATATCTGGCCCATGTGGAAACGGGTGGAAACACTACGTTCAAAGACATTTTGCCACATTTATTTTTCACCCCAAGATCAGTTAATGCCTTGATGCAAATAATTCAGAGTGAGGGTTAGCCCTTAGGAAACAAAATGAAGCCAGAGAAATACAACAGGTCGACACTGACGGGAGAAAGAACATAAAACACAAGCAAACAAGAAACAAGACAAACTTAATGAAAATCCGAATTTAAAAAGTCAGAGTCCAGGCGACTGGACTCAAAATAGACCCAATATAGGCAGAAGTACAAACACCAAGAGAAGAATTTCAAACAAATATAAATGAATTTATTCTATTTTTTAAATGGAAGCAATGATTGCCAAAGTAAGGAACATACTGTAATTCAAACACACACACACACACACACACACACACACACACACACACACCATGAAGCAATGGAGAGATACTCTTGCTTCACAACTTTCTAACTCCGTGATCTTGGTCAAGTCCTTTAACTCTGCTCTGCTTAAAATTTCCCCTGTTAAATGGGAACAGCACAACACATGGAAAGGACCATTGCTGTATGAATTAAGTGAGAGAATGTTGATTGAGCCTTTAATGCGGAGCAAGAAACATTGTAAGTACAATAATTTTTAGATATTATCATAAACTTAACTTGGAACTATAATGGGGAAAAAACTAAGGCAATAGAACAACCTATTAGTTATGCTAAAGATGCATTAGTGCCACATCCTTACGTCCTAAGTATTTACAGAAACCGATAATAATTGTGTCAGGAAAACGGAGAAAATAGTTCGGAATAACCCACAATGATTTACTTGATCAAAGTCATTAATAGTGGAGATATTACATGAAACGGAAGGGACCTGCAATAAAATTGAAAGCTATTTTTCCAAATTGAAAGTCTCAATACTGAAATCCACCCAAGAACAATTCCAAAAGGAAGACATCACCTTTTTGCCAATGTTTTTAAGTTTCTAAAAGATATAAAACATATTTTATCAGCTGCAAGTAAGAAGGAGAGGCTTAAGAAAATTCAAAAATAGAAATAATGTGAAATTCATTCTCTGAGAGTTCTAAAAAGAAGGCGGGGAGAACTAGAGCCACAGCCACGAGGACAGTGACCCAGGAAGGGCAGCTGTGGTGAGCACAAGCAGAAACTCGGTCCTCTGAACCCAACCTGAAGTGACAGCACACGACCACAATAAACCCACAGCAGCAAAGTTGAGTTCAAGGAATAATGGATATCTGAGGAGAAATGAAAATTCTTTAAGACAAATGAGAGATATTTGGGACATTAATGAAAGGCAAGGTTAATGCTATAACTTTAAAGGCTTAGGTCAATCAGAGTAAATTGTGTGCGTGCGACATGCAAAGGAGGACCAGAGCATTCCTTAAATCCCCTCCCGGGAGCATGCATTTTGCCCTGCCCATTGTTGACTCCCTCTCCTGACGCTTTTCCTTTGCCCTTTGCCCAGCTCTGCTTCTTTTCTTGACCTTGGCCAACTCCTCCCCACTCAGAGCCTTCAACTTGTCGAGTCTTCTGCATGGGACACTCTTGTCTCAGACCTCAAGTCAAATTTCACCTCTTCTCAAGGTTCTTTCTGGTCACCCAAACCAAAGTGCCCTCAGGACATATTATCACACTCATTCTTTTCTTTTCCCCATAGCACTTATTTGAAATTTCTTGCTATTTTATTCATTTATTTATTACTTTATGGTTTTTACCTTATTATTATTTTTTAAAGACTTCTTTAGAGCAGTATTAGGTTCACAGAAAAACTAAGAGGAGAGTACAGACATTTCACACAGACTCTCTGCCCCCCTATACGTAGTGCCCCCCCATTATCAGCATCCCCCACCAGAGTGGGACATTTTTTACAATCGATAAACTGACATTGACACCTTTATTATTTTGTATTATTTACTTTTACTTTATCTTTATATCATTTGCCTTAGAATATTAAACCCAAGAAAGCAAAATCCTGTCTGTCAGGCTCGCCAGGCCTAAATCAGTACTCCCAAATTGTAGATGCCTAGAGAAGAAAGAAGAGAAAAGAAAAAAGAAAAGAAAAGAAAAGAAAGAAAAGAAAAGAAAAGAAAAGAGAAAAGAAAAAAGAAACTATAATTTCTTCTCCAGCAATTTTCACATTCATCCCTTGACTCCCTCCATAGCAATTGCTTTGTCTTTTTCCTTCACTCTTCTTTTCTTGAACCATTACAATCTTCTAATGACTGTTTTAATTTTTTATTGGACTTTCATTTAATCCTTGCTCCATACTAATTGACAAATTTTTCCTTAGAGAAAATACGATCATACTGTTTTCTTACTAATACTGACATGGGTACAGAAACTCTTGGTTCAAGATGGTACACTCTGAGGATGTGATAGTTTTCTTTCCCTCTTGAGGGTCGACCAGGGTGATAGCAAGGAATGAAAAAAGAACAGCACAATACTAACAAAAAGACCAAGAGGGGCACTGAACATGAGGTCAATACAGTCCTGGGAGCTAGCATGTAAATGAGAAGAATATTGTCTTCTGAAGCACAGCACAGGAGGCCCATCAGTACCAATTCCAGAAAGACTGCAACAGAGAAAATAGCTGACCAATCTAGCAAAATGCTGAAAAAATTTTAAATTCAAAGACTGCATATTTGATGCAAACTAGAAATGAGAATTCAGATAAATAAGAGGATTCATTGAATGCCTCTATAAAAACAGAATGAAAAAAACTGCTACATTTCTCTATCTCCTTGCACAGAATGCTAAGAACTAGTTGTTTATTCCCAGGCATATATATGGGGAAAACTTAGGTGAAGAAATTTAGAAGGATATTATTAAGAAGAAACAGAGAATATAGAATAGCTCTTAAAAAACAAACAAAAATATGACTGCCCCCCAAATCCAATAAATGATTGGAATATAAGTCAAAGAGATCTCTCTGAATGCATTAAAAATATAAAAGGGAAGAAAGTATGGGAAAAAAGATAAGAAATATAAGTGGGTCATTTCAGGAAGCGCAATAGCAGATTAATTGGAGTTCCAAGAAGAATAGAGAAAATGAAAAAAGAGAAAAATTCATTAAAAATAATAAAAGAAAATTTTCTGAAGCTGAAGGAAAAGACCAGTTTTTAAGTACTCACTAAATCCCTAGTAAGATGAATGAATGACTTGCCATTGGGAAATTTCAATGGAAATGAGAAGATTCCAAAGGCTCAGGCCACTTACAAACAAGACAATAGACTGGCATCACAAATTGCTTTAGTGGCACCAGATCTTAAAAAACAGTAGCATATTGTCTTCAAAATTCTAAGACTACATCATTCACAATCTAAAATTCTAATAGCGCAATCAAATTATCCATTAGGTATGAAGGCAAAATAAAAATATTTGCAAGACTTCAAAAACTTTCTGGTTCATATACCCTTTCTTAGAAAGTAACTTGAGGATGTGCACCAGCCGGTGAGAAAAACAATCCAAGAAAGAGGAAGACAAATATATATATATAACAAAGAATGTAATCACAGCCATCAGTAAAGGAAATTCTCAAAATGTCAGCTACATTGAAGGTCTGAAGGACAATCAAACTGGGTTTGAATATAAGGACAGAGCACTCAACATTCTAGAAAAAGGGGAGTCGATAGACTATAAACAGTAAATTTTAATGTTAAAAATATATATATAATGATGTGCCAAAGGTAGAAACACAAGGAAAAATCAAAGCAACTAGAAATTCCAGGAAAGACAAAAACCTATTAAAAAAATAGAAAAATGGTACCATAGGACAGATTTGCTAATCATAAAAATGTCACTTTTTAACTTATAGAATAAATTCACAAAGTTGAGAAAGGTTTTCAACTCAAGTCCTTCTTATTATTTGATCTCACAATCATGCACATATATTTATTTGATTAAAATATTATAGTGATATCATAATTAATGTTAATTTTTTAATTTTGTTTGAGAAAAAATTAAAAGCATTTAACATTTATAAAAAGCCCGCTGCGATCTGGTCCTTAGCTACTCCTCCACTCTAGTTCCCCAGTATGGTCCCATATTAACAAAAACAAAACTGTCCTTGAACTCTTGCTTCTGTGTATGTTATTTCCTCTTCTGAAATGTCTTCTTCACCACAGATCTAAATGTCTTTTACTCATCCTTTAAGATCCAATCGGAAGATCTCCTTCTCTATAAACCTTCTCTGGACCACTTTCCAAAGTCGGTAAATTTCTCTTTTGTTCCACTACTGCTTTCGTTTTTTTGAAACTATGATTTAAGCATTAATTTCTTTGCTTAAAAGATATTTGAAGACAGAGACAACTTATTATTCACCTCTGTATCTTCAACAGAAGGCCTAACCTGTAGTAGATTCCTAACAAATGTCTGTTTAATTAATTGAAGATGATGGTAGAATCAGGATGTTATGGCACAGGCTGAGGGTAGCTCAACGCAGACGCCGGATTTTGCATGTGGATATAGACACATAATTTTGTATGGAATTTCAAGTTCAATTAGTTGCTAATATTTATTAAATAAATAAATAATAAGTAAATAAAACAGGCATGTTAAAAAATGTTAACATTTTTAAATGTTTTTGAAAATAAAATTAGGTTTTGACCTCAAAGGAAATAAAGAATTTAAAATCCACTAGAGAAACAACATAAATTAAACATTTAGTAAAGGATAACAATAAAGATAAATTTAAAGACAATGAAGGACAATAAACAAATGTAAGTGGATTGAATTCCCAAAAACAATGGGTAGAGACTATTGAGCTCAGTTAGGAATCTGACTACATAGAAGTTTAAGGAAAGAATTGGGGACAAGAAACCCTAGGAAAAGAGAAAAAAAATGAAGCATATTACATATTAAAATATTCATTTCTAGCATTAAATTCCAATGGTATTTAGAAGTTTAAAACACCTAACACGCATATAGACTAAATTATTCTGCCCTTGGTAAGCAGAATCCTAAAATGACACCAAAGATTCCTCAGCCCCTTGTGTATGTGCTTTGTCTAATCCTCTCCCTTGGGTGGGTGAGAGACCTGTGACTATCATGAGTTATCACTCCTACAAATAGGTTAAGTTATATGGCAAAGGTGAAGGGATCTGCAGGTATAATTACAGTCCCTACTCAGCTGACTTTAGACAAATCCAAAAGGAGATTATCTTAGGTTAGACCAACCTCATCATATGAGCTTTAAAAGACAGTCCAGTGGTGGAACAGGAGAAATCAGAAAGAACTGAGCAGCAAAAGATATTCTCCTGTGGGCCTTAAAGAAGCAAACTTCCATGTTGTGGAGAGCAGAATATGGCAGGGAACAGCCAATGACCTCCAGGAGCTGGGTGCCTCAATCTTACAACCACAAGGAATCACTGGGCCACCAACGAGCTGTGCTTGGAAGAGGATAATGAGCCTCTGATGAGATCACAGCCCCAGTGGACACTTGATTTCATTCTGTTGAGATGTTGTGTAGATGATCCAGGTAACCATGCCCAGATTCCTGACCCACAGAAACAATGAGAAATTAAGTGTGTGTTGCTTTAATCCACTATATCTGTGGTAATTTGTTATGCAGCAATAGAAAATGATCTTTAGCACTAGGAAAATTATTTCTTGGGGCACCCAGGTAGCTCAATCAGTTAACCATCCAGCTCTTGGTTTTACCTCAGGTCATGATCTCATGGGTCATGGGATCAAGTCCCGTGTCAGGTGCTGCACCCAGTGGGGAATCTACTTGAGATTATTTCTCTCTGCCCCTGCCCTCACTCTTTCCCTCTTTCTCTCCCTCGCTCTCTAAAATAAATGAATAAATCTTAAAGAAAAAAGAAAATTCTTTTTCCTGATTTTATTTTCATTAATCTGCTTATAATGACACTTCATCCTCTGTGTTCTTAGCATAAATAATCATCATTTTTCTAACTTTAATCAATTAGTATAGAAATGAATATCACGCAAGAGATAGATAACGTTCTTAAGTCACATGAAACATGATCAAAGGTAGCCCCTGAAACTCCTACTTGCTTTTAGCCGGGACTCATTCTGAGTCCACCAGTCAATAAACTTTTTTTCCTCACAAAATTCTTTACACAGAACCCTTGAATTATGAAGGTGGAAGCTAATGAAGGAAAGAGAAATATACGTGGTTAAACTTGGCAGACAAATTCCATTCGCCTGAAAAATCCAAACTATGAACTTGATAGCTTCCTCTGAACTCCTCCTAGGGTCTCAAAGCCAACTACCCACAGAATCCACAAACCTGATCAAAAGACTACTTGGTTCAACTACATGGTTCTCCAAATTTGGGGTTGTACACTGAGTCAAAGTTTCTTAAGGATTTCACCGACACACTCTCCATCTTCTGATTTTATATGTGCCACTTGGGCTCAGTGGGTAACTGGATAATCTGTCTTTCATGTTAAAAAGAAGTATAATATTTATCAAGCATCTTAAATATTTACAAGGCAGTTAAGAACTCAAGAGATCTTTTCTAGTCTCTGGTCTTCGGAGGGCTGCAGATAAACCATCACAGAATGTAGATACTCCTTGCGTTTTCAGAAATTTCTAGAAATAAGATAAAACACAGCTCCCTAGAAACCCTGTGTCACAGAACTTACTCTCCAACAGTCAATTCTGTGTAAGTCCGATTCTCAGTGTTGGCGCTCCTGACATTTAGGGCTGAATAAATCTTTGTTGAGGGAGCATCTTGTGCATTGTGGTGTGTTTAGCAGCATCCCTGAGCTCTAGATGACAGTAGCGTCCTCCTCCCCCATTATGACAAATAAAATATTCCAGACATTGCCAAGTGTCTTCTGCTGGGGCAGAGATCGCCTCAGTTGAGAACTACTGGTAAGAACTCATCAGTTCAGTGGCAAAGTCCCTGCATATATTTGAAGTCACTGGGAAGACCAGAGTGATGACCATTTCTACATCTGTAGCAACACCCACCTGCTTTCTAGGACTGTGCTTCTCAATATGGCAGCCACTGGTCCCATGTGGCTATTAGCACTTGAAGTATGGCTAGTTTGAGCTGAGATGTGTTGGGACTGTAAAACAAATGCCAAATTTCAAAGACTTTGATTAAAAAAAAAATTGTTAGGGGCGCCTGGGTGGCTCAGTTGTTAAGCATCTGCCTTCTGCTCAGGTCATGATCACAGGGTCCTGGGATTGAGCCCTGTGTCGGGCTCCTTGCTTAGCAGGAAGCCTGCTTCCCCCTCTCCCACTCCCCCTGCTTGTGTTCCCTCTCTTACTGTCTCTCTCTCTCTCTATCAAATAAATAAATAAAATCTTCAAAAAAATTGTTAAACATCTCACTAAAAATTTTACACTGATTACATGTTGAAAGATGAAAATATTTCAGATATATTAGGTTAAACAAAATATATTATTATAATCAATTCCAATTTTCTTTCCACTTTTTTAATGTGGCTACTAGGGAATTTGAAATTACATATATGGCTTGCATTATATTTCTATTGGTTTATGCTGCAGGAGGAAGCCAAAGCACTTGGCATGTGAAGTACTTTTGTTCCTCATTAAGCCAGCAGTATTTAAAGAATGTCCACTGTGTGTGCCCAGGATTGTATTAGTTGCTTTTGGCTACATCTATCTGAGTTAAGTTCATTTATGTCAAGTGTTGTCATTTCATTTTGCAGATAGAAAAGTAGAAGCTCAGGAGATAAATCACCTAAAATCATTCTTCCGATCGCAATGCCAGAACTAATTAAATACAATCTATCGCTCCTCATCCCCAAATAGTTTTTAGTCACAAGATATATATGTCCCTAAAATGACAGTATGTTCCTTCTATAATTATTACAGAGATAAAAATCAGATTCCAAAGAAAACAATTTCCAGACACCTTAACACAATAAAGCCAGCATTTGTTTGAAGAGAAAACAAAAACAAATGGGAAACTCAAAAGGCATTACTTTGTATAATAATTTAATTAATAGCATGTTGAGAAAAGAAAAACATTTTCCTTTACATTTTCCATCACTTCTTCTCCCCCATCACTTTCGATTTCCTTTTGTGGAGACTTACACAATCTGTTGTAGTTGGTGCAGTTCCCTTGCTTTTTCATGCGCTCTTGATTTGCATAATGGGCTCTGATGCCTCATGGGCACTCACTTAAGATCAACTGAGTTAATTTGCTTTCTTAACTCAGGTTTAAGTGTTTCATGGGCACTAAACTCAAGATCAACTGAGTTAATTTGCTAGCTTAACTCAGAAAATTAGAATCATGGTTGCCTCAATTTCTTGTAAGCATAATTGTAATCATGGTCATTTGACTACGTAGAAGTCTAAAATTTGTGCCTACTCTTTCCCAGCTAGAAGCAGAACCAAACACACAGGAAAGGAAAGCACCACAAATGTTTTACATGTGAACGAGAATGAGAGATGGTGACTACTACTAAAACTAGTAAATTCTGTTGGAGTAGCCACGGTCCAACATTTTTCTAACCAAATGAGTATCATCTGCAAAAAGGCTTATTATTTTTTTATAGGAGGGCACCATGATGGCCCTTCACAGAACTCAAGGTATCTGAGAAATGCTGCATGACTTTGAAAAAATTGAAGACAATACCCTGAGATGAGAAAAATGCAATGGAGGTCAGCGGGAAACAAGACAGCATGGGAGGGCTCATTTTAAAAGAAGGGAAGAGTTGGGGAGCAGCCCCCTCGGGCACTCGAATGTGTGGCATCTCTAAAAGAAGCATTGTGCCATCCATCAGGGCATGGGATTTGAGTAGAAAACAAAGACTATCAGCATGGGTATATATTTACTAATTTACATTCATTTATTTATCCATTTGTTCTCTCACTTTTCAAGAAAACCTGTGTCAGGCGCTGTGTTAAATGGCCCGGCTCTCCTGGTGTAAGGAAGAGACAAGTGGGCAGCAACAGGCAACAGTCAATACCAGACAATTATTATATTACAAAAATTATTTTTCAACTTGAATTCGAGTATCTACAAATGGAAATGTTGAGCTATCTACCAGGGCATTACGCTGCAAGTTTTTCTGAATGTCCCTTCATACTAAAAGAATTCTATCCAGCTCCTTGTACTATAAGGCCCAATGATCTAATTCTTTGGCCATTCATATTTTCATTAGTTCAATAATTATTGAATTCAATTTATTTTCCTGAAGATGTTTAAATCAGTTGATGTGTCTTCCTCTTTGGTTTTGTTACAAAATTCGTTGATATGAGGCTATATCTGTAGGAATTAATAAAAACTCATTCTTGCTTTTATTGTTTCAATTGGATGAATGATGTTAATTCATAAATTTGATCTTTTTCACATAGTGTGTTTATGAAACATGAGAACTTGATAAGTTGTGCCTAGTTGAAACTGAATGGCTTATATCCATTCATAAACTTAATTGTTTTTAACATCATACATTCATGCAAACACATGAGAATCTGATGACATGTTTGTAGTCTAAATTCCTCGAATGTGTATCAGCTTATGTTATGTGTTCTTAGTCAGGAAAGCATCTGACCAAAGTCAGATGATAAGCCAGTGCGTCTATTCCTATCCATCAGCTATCTCAGCTTTTCAGACTCGAACAAAAGTGTTTCTTCCACATTTCCTTACGGTGCTGACTTCTCTTTATTCCAATATCCGCCAAACCATTTAAAATTCCATAAATGTTCAAAGAAGCATGTACCCCAAATTAGAAACACTATTCCCGTTTCATTCCTCTAGCAGGCATTTATGGAAGCCAGATTTTACTGTTGTGGTGTTTGTAATTGAGAGTTAGTAATAAGCAATGAAACAACACCAAGGCAAGTAAGTCCAAGGTAGGATTTGATCTGCAGGCGTGGTGCTTCTTAGAAGTGGGTTCTAGTGAGAAATGTGACTCATGCCAATAAAATTAACTCCAGAATTCAGTGCTCAAGGCTCTCCTACGCTAAAATTCCATTTATTGCAAATTGTGCTATTTCCAATTTCTTTTAGTAATAAAATGCATGAATAGCCCAAAAAAGGCTATAAATAGTCAACAATGCCGAGAGCCTTTCATCAGAAGCTCTAGTAGAACGGAGGGACCAGAGCTCTCTGATCCTGTTCGCTCTTCCCTTGGGCAATACTCCACAATAACTCACTAATCATTAATAATTCCTTTGCCCATTTATTTCAATGAATACATAAATCAACTATTTACTCTAGGATGAGACATGGGAAATTGTTTGAAGCCAAAATTCTTTTGGGCATCAACAGTCTTAAATTGTATCCTCTTCTGTTTGAGTGCTGAGTAAGTAAAGGCAAGGCGGGAGGGAAGAATAAGACTGAAATGTAGGTAATTTATTCTGTGTCTTTGTTTGTCTAATGCCATACTTTCGGGTGGGTTCAATACTGTGTTGATAAAGCAAAAGGAAGTGATACCTACTGATTTTTGATGAGGTTGAGCGATGTGGCATGCTATGCAGAGCAGTTCCTGTGTTCACATTTCATCATTTAAGCTTTCCTTTACTTAAGCTGTTCAGTAATTCAAACATAAATTATTTAGTTTAGGTAGACCAAGACAGTAGATGTTACTTTATTTCCTCAACACTATATTGAACCAACCCCAAAGCACGACACTAAATAAACCATCTCAAATATAACAATTACTTAAGGCTCAGGGTCTTAGGATCACTGTTGCTTCATCGGGAAAAAAATCATTATTAGAAAGAAAGTAAAATGCAACTGAAATGATAATAAAACGGGCAGACCTAACACCACACAATATAAAATATTTAAAGAGTGTGACCATTTGTCCCTTCAAAACACATTCAATGATTAAATGACTGATTTCATACAAAATGGCAAAACTGAGATCTTTCAACTTCAACGTGATGTTAGCTTTACTTTCTAATCTCGGTGGCTTGTAAAATGCCATCTTCAACAAGATCTAACGTAGTATAATCCCTTCTGAAAACCCTGGGGGAGTTATGTAATATAAGCAATTCAGAAAAGTGTCAAAGTTTAATTTCTTTTACCCCTAGGCAGATTCAGAACGATTCTTAAAAATTCCTCACTATCACCAAAGTTTAATTTATGACTGAAGAGTTTGAGAATATCCTACCTGTCTCCCAGTTCCGGGCAGAGTTTGCCTTTTGAAACTGTATTCCTGTCTTAACTGTGGTTTCTATAGTGACAGTTGGGTTTGAGTTTCATCGCGGGGCAGCAGAGTCAATAGGAACGGAAGTAGTCACTGTACCGATGCTCTTCAGCCTGACAGGATCCTGTGACATACAAGAAATAGATGATCTCTGAAAATAATAATCCCAATGATAGCTTTCTGGAAATGCATACAATTATGACTTAGGGGAAAAAAAGTTTAGAATACATCTGAATATGAATTTTGTATTTCTCTTGAAAGAAGAAACCCTTCCTACCCCAAATCATATATATATGTGTATACACACACACACACACACACACACACACACACACACACACGTGGTAGAATTTTAGAAACAAAAGGTTGGAAAATGTCTTCAAGATTATCTAATCTGCTGTTGACAAATACACAGTTAAGCAAAGAGAATGTTAAAAAAAAAAAAAAAAGAACATTTCTTGCTTCCTGGGAATATGAAGTACAGACACATCAATGCTACCTACATGAGAAATAAGCAGAGACAGGCATCAAGGAGGAGGAATTTTTTTTCTCAGTTCCAACACATTGGAGATAAAAATTAATAGGCAAAGTGTATCAAAAAAACAGATGCTCTGCTGAAAAGCCCTTCAGGCAGAATTGCGTCAGCTGGCTTTCTCCGGTGAGGCAGGACTTCACCGACTCACAGAATAATTGCTACATACCCCAGTCGAAGCATTTTACTGTACCTGGCTTTATGCTCAAGCAACCATCCATTGATGGGGAGAAGGAGTCCGTGGGGGCTGAAGTGACAGCCCGAAGATGCGTGTGATTTTAGATTATGTTGCTTTTAATATGAAAAGTGCTCTCTCTCTACTTCCTAAATGATTAGAAGCCTTAATAATTTTTTTTTTACTTTGATTTTTAACCTAAGTAAAGCAGTAACAAGCATGATTTGTGGCATCTTTCGACCCAAAAGGTGTGATTCAACTTTTAAGTGTACAATAGGTGTCAATGAAATACACAGAAATGATCAGACCGTTGCAGTTAAAGAGAAATTAGAAATGATTAAAGTATCTCCACGCACAGAGAACGTGTAATGAAATTAACAAGGCAAAAGAATGCAAGGGTATTATGAAAAGTATTTTAACCTAAACAGGGACATCTTGTTCATGCCTACCACACTATAACAGCCTTGCTGAGCACAGTGGTTCTCAAAGTGGGGTCCCTGGACCAGCAACGCCAACATCCCCGGAGATGTTGTTATACGTGAATTCTCAGGCCCCACTCTAGAATCACTGGATGAGAAACTCTGGGAGCACCATCTGTGTCATAACAAATCCTATAGGTGAGTCTTGCCCACTAAATTTGAGAAACTCTGGCCTAGTATAGTTCCCAAATCTGGGTGTTCTGTAAAGATCACGGGATGCACATTAATAGTTCTGATTCAACAAGACTTGCTCCCCAGAATTTTGACTCAAGAGATATTTTTAATTATACCCTTGATGATTTTGATCCCGCTGGACTTCTGACCACAGTTTGCAAACACTGGATTAATGTAGAAGAGAGTGGTAGACCCCATTAAAAGCACAGCGTGACCATTTCTTATCTTTAGGCCAGTCAGCCTGAGTCTGTTTGCTCATCCATAAATAATAGCACCTATTTCAAAGGATGGGAGGGAGATTTAAGTGAAATAAAGTATAAAATTTGCACAGCAGAGTGCCCAGCACAAGGTAAGTGCTTAAGAAATGATAATCTAAGATGGCTTATCTCTTTCCATGTCCCTGGGTATTTATTTTAAATGTTTCATATTATCAATAGCCTCTAACTTAATCCAACATGGTGAAACCACTCAACTTATTTGTCGACCTCTTTGGTTTTACCTGAAATGCAAAAACAATACCGATTCGACAGACTTCTCCCAAGGAAAAAGAACTTGACTCAGTCTCAGAAAAACATAGAGGTTTCTATTTTTTGTGATTTTTTAAAAATATTTTTATTTAAAAAAAAAAAAAACAAAAAAAAACAAAATAGCATCGTAGCGGAGAGCACAATCTCTGTTTCCAGGTTGTCTGCGTTCAGACCCTGGCTCTGCCACCCTTTGGCTGTGTGACCTTGGTTTAACCCCATGGACCTCAGTTTTGTCGTGAGTTTTAAAATGAGGATAATAATACTTAACTACTTACCTCATAGTGTTGCAGGGAGGATCAAATGAGTTCATGTGTGCAGTGGACTCAGAAGAGTGCTAGCTATAAGCCTTCAACAAATACTCTTCTTATTTAACCAGAAACCCATTGAAGTTAGTTCTCTATGTGTTGATTATGAAACACTCAGAACCAAATTTAAACTTGAACTTCTGTTGCAGTGATTAAATAGAATTGCTAGCAAGGTTGACGATGCTCTAATTATGAATATAAGTAGATTTTTAAATTTACATTACTTATATTGAGTACAGATGTTTAAAATGAGAGCAACTTCTTGTTTGCCTTGAGAATGAAGATTTGAGTAATGCCTCAGGTCAAGGGAACTATAATGCTGTTGCATTATCTACTGTTGAGTACTCAAGAGTGATTGGAGTCCCATTAGCAGATCTGAGTAAAGTGTAAAAGAAATTCTTCTCTAAATATATGAGAAGCCATCCCGATGACCTAGTTTTTAATTAAAATTTTATTAGATATGTAAACTCTGGGAAAATCAAAGGCACAGTTTAACAACTGAAATAAGTCCATATTTGATATACTTCAGATATTGGAAATTTACTGAAACATTCTGATAGTAAGCCAACATTAGTGGAAAACAATTTGTAAGAAAAGCAGATAAAGAGAATTGGCCATTATCATGCATTTGCTGAAAACACTGTACTTGAACCCAGATAATGTAAGAAAAGCTAACCTCATTCTAGTTCAGAAACCCACACATTTTTGAACGCCTGGTTTGCCTTCCAATACCTCATATAGCAAAGTCAGCACGGTAACATTTAATCCTTAAAAAGAAGATTTGTATGACCCTTGAATTTATTTATCTTAAATAAAATATCTACTTAACCTTAAGAAGCATAGTTCTTTGGGGTTCTTTCTAGAATCAAACCTAACTCTTGCATTATATGCTTTCAGATATGTATAAAGCAGTAAGATCACAGTACCCACTTTCCCCACAACTCAGTCACATTTCATTTCTTTTGGCATTTGATAGCCTTAGAAAAGGTAAGTTACAAACAAGGGCTTTCTCTCATCTTTTGCTGAGAAAATTGCAGTCATATCCTAACTTAACATCAGGTCTTCACGTAGGTAAAATATGGCCTTTATTGCAAGATACAAGTTTTGAAAATGTATCCCATCAACACTAGATAGCCCATAAGCATCTCACAGCAGATTGAAAATGCAAGTTAAAAAAAAAAAAAAAGCAGTTTGTACATAGTGGGAGGCATACAGAAGTTTTATATCTACTGGTAAAGTTAAAAGGTTAAAAATAAATATTTGCCTAAATTCGTTTTGTGCTTTCATTAAAGTGTTAGGATAGAACAGGGATTGTGTTGAATGAGGGTGTAGGCAGAGTCTAGGGTAATCTGAGGCAAAATTTCAAAATAATCTAAGTTTCCAAATCCCTTCTTTAGGTTGAACCATAGAGACGGACATTTTCGTAGATCAAAAAGAGTGAATATCGGCAATTTTATATAATTCGACCCTGACACCTCCTGGGGCTCTTTCTCTCCCAACCCCAGATGCCAACTGCCTTTCTACTGTCCAGATCCCCAAAACCCCAGTTGTATCTCATCGCACTAGTTTGCTTCCCTTCAAATCCTCCATACTCCAAAATCAGCTCTCACCTGCTCCAAGCTAGTTAGTTCTTAAGTGCAGATAAAGTAAAGGAAAGCTAGCCCATAAGGGAAATACCTGGGGATAGATGGGCCTTCCAAGACTCCTTAAATGAAGCCATATAAGCAGCCAAACTCTCTATACTACCCACCTATTAAAAATAATAATAATAAAATAAAATAATTTTGCCACAACTACTAGCAAGCCTATACATTACAATAAGGTTATTCAAACACATAGCTCTAGAGATCACTTCTCTTTCACCTGAAATCCAGAATGATTGTTGGCAGTTAAAGTATTTCTTTAACTCAAGTGTTCTTTGAGTGGTTTCTTTTCCTTTCAGACCTATTTTTCCAAGTTAGCCTAATTCAAACTTAGGAACGTGTCACGGATATAATGTTTTTGACGTCATTCCAAGTTTGTTTCCTTATCGGTAATCCACGTCCTCTCTGCCTAGCCACATCTGCCATGATTTTACGTGAGGGTCAGTGTAGCATGGTGACTGCAAACGCGCGCACGGGGCCTGCCAAGGTTTAAGTCCCAGCTCCGCCACGTAGCTGCTGTGTGGCTTTGGGCAACTTGCTTACCCTGTGCCTCAGTTTCCTCTTCTACAGAGGAAGGATGATACTACTTATCTCACAGTGATATTGGAAGGATTGTATGAATGCAACGAAATGAGCTAATATTTATAAGTGCTCAGCAGAGTGACTGGCCTACCATACAACATTTATTAAATAAACTGTAGCCATAGGGGGGAAAGGGAGGGCACAAATAAGCTATGACGTAGGCAGTTGGTCCACCGTGGGCCAAAACATTAAGGACAAAGTTCACTCTTTTGAGGACACATAGGCCGGAGAAGTAACAAACCCTGTATCATAATGGATCCGAAGTCTCAGAAAGGAGAGGCATTATATATAGGATGAGAGAAAAGAGGAAAGCAGAAGGCTGTTTACTCCACTTCCTATTTGGAGATCTAGAGGAAAATAACCAACCTGTCTAGTGTTACCTCAACAATTTAGAGAAGCCATCATTAGGCACAGAGGAAGCTTAATTTAGCCCTCCTGGGTCATACTCTGCTTTTGGGTGATGTGCACACAAATTCCTAAAATTCCTGCTTGTACCTTTCCAGGGGTGGGGTGCTTTAGTAATGGGGTAAAGGAGCCCCATGGACAAGGGTGATCAATCAGCAACAAAAGGCGGGTGGCGGGGGTGGCACCGTAAGACAGTACAGTCCCAGGGCAGTTGGCCTGGGGCCACATCAACCAAGCACACTGGGCTTGACCAAGTCGGGAAGAGAGACCGCAAGTCACACTAGACAGCAGGAGCCAACTCGAAGAATACTTGGGAATGCAACCAGACAAACTACTGTGGACACCAGCTCTCATTCCCTTAAAGACTCCAGATCACACCACCTGTCCAAACACCCTAAGCCCGTATTAAAGACAAACAGGAGGGCAAGAAGAGTATCTGAAAAAGTTACCCAAAAGTGACCGAGCTATGCAAGAGGTTGTTTAAAGTTTTGCTAAGTTTGCCAAATTGAATTTAATGTCATTTTCTCCACTGCTCCATAGGGTACAGCTCATGAGGAATATTATATTAGCTCCAAAAAATAATGAAACGGAATCTTCTTTGCATTTTTGAGTAGACCAAAAGTAAATCGGTCATCCTGCCAAAAACGCAATGGGAAAATAGCACATGTGAGTTTAAGAGATTAATTTTGACCTTCTAAAGACAATTTTGTTTTATAAAATGATCTATAAAGGGAAAGAGTGTATAGTATGATGTCCAGAGCAAGAGCATAGGCTTTGGAGTCTGGTTGCCTTGGTTCAAATTTCAGTTCCATCCCTTTGTTAAGCAGGTGCCCTAAGGGCCAGTTCTTGAACTTCTTGGTGTCCCAGTTCCTGTAAAAACAGTATATTAACCATTCCTACCTCGATGGCTGCTATGAAATAACATACACATATCAGAGTATTTTCTATTATTGGATCAATTTCCGAAAATACTATACAGGCAAAAACCTTAAAACAGTGCCTGACACATGGCATGTGTTCAGCTAACATTCACAATAACTATATCCTTCAGTAGAAGTGTGTTAGTCAAAAGCAAGTTGCTATTCAACCTGTGGAACCCATTAAAGAAAAAAAAATTCTTCCAAATTGTCATAGACAACAATACAGATAGATCTCTAGCCTGACTTTCAGTGGCACGCCTGTGGTTAAACCGCTATTTTAAAATCATTCTTTCAGGGTCGCCTAGGTGGCTCAGTTGGTTAAGTGTCTGCCTTCGGCTCAGGTCATGATCCCAGGGTCTGGGAACTAAGTCCTGTGTCGCTCTCCCCAGTCAGCAGAGAGGCTGCTTCTCCCTCTGCCTACCCGTCCCCCCCCCCCCCCCCCCCCGCCGGCCAGCTCATGTTCATGTTCTCTCTCTCTCGAATAAATAAATACAACCTTTAACAAATATAAATAAGTAAATAATAAAATCATCCTTTCATTATCCATGCCCAGCCTACGCATCTATTTTACATGATTTTAACAGTGAATTTACACTGTGGTTTTGCAGAACTGAGGAAGTGGGCAGCTTCTTTAAACCAATTATCAAAATTAAACTACCTCATGGAACTAAACAACTCAGGGAATAATGTGTTTCGGGCTTAGCATTGCGGGAAAATGGGAATTTCATTAATTATTTACTTTTGATCTCTCTAACAATTAACCCAATGGTATAAGCATAGACTTCTCAGGGTATGGAAACAAACAGGCTTAAATGACAGGTGGCTGGAAGAATTTTATAGACTTGTAGCCTTTTTTAACTTTATTTTCCTTTTGATAATTAGTTTGCTAATTTAACCATTTGGTCAACATTTATTGATTGGCTCCTGTATGGCTGACAATAGAGTAAGTGCATTGAGACGGGGGATAGAGGGAGGATTAGGGAGTTGTAAAGAAGCAGAAGATGGGAGCGCCTGGGTGGCACAGACAGTTAAAGCAGTCGACTCTTGGTTTCTGCTCAGGTCTGATTTCAGCATCATGGGATCGAACCCCATGTCAGGCTCCATGCTCAGCGTGAAGTCTGGAGTCTGCTTGAGTTTCTCTTTCTTCTTCTCCCTCTGTCCTTCCCCCTGCTTGCTCATGCACACTCTCTCTCTTAAAATAATTAAATAAATCTTTTTTTGAAAAGAAGAAGAAGAAGACACATTCTCTACTCTCAAAGACCTCATAGTTTAGTTCTGGACATCTACACATCCGTGAGCCACAAAGAATGATCATGAAACAGTACATGCAAAATAATATTGTAAAAAACAGGTATTTAAATGCTGAGGGGATACAGCCTACAGAAATAAAGGGGCAGAAACGAATATAGAGATTTAAGATATATATAAAATGTATTTAGTTTCTTAAACATTATGCCAATCTTAGTGAAAAGTGACAAGATTTGTATTTTGTATATAACATTATATATATACATATATACACACACATATGTGTATATATATCATGACAATAAATTGGGGCTCTCTGTTTTAAAATTTATCTGAAGCAATCTCCAAAGTATGGCCCTCATACAGTAAAACAAGCTGAAATCAATGTTGTGTAACGTACTTCAATAATGTACAAATGCAAATCTAATTTCCACCAAATTTTTTTAACCACATTTTCTCTCTTTAACCTAAATTTTACATCTTGATGTCACATCACTCCCAAGTAGATATATAAAATGTACTATGTAGGCTATATGAGCGATGGAAACTAAGTATCAGAATTGTTCTAAATTATGACATAAAAAGAGGATCCTGAGAAGCATAATAAAATCACACCATTAATAATATGGCCAATAATTACTGCATTTTGTTGGTTTGAGATTTAGTTTCACAGAGCATCTCTGTTCAAACTCAGCTGATGACGCTTAATGCCCATGTCAACTATCTCAAGGGGTAACTCATTTCGCTCTTTGCTAGCTTTCATTTTAAGAAAATATGTCCTCATACCGAGCTCACATCCCACCTCCCCTCCAATTCCTACTCATCAATTCTCTTTAGCCTAACAACATAAATTGACTTGTCCTAAAATAGTGGCCAACACAATGGACAAGAAAGAAAATCTCACATTATGGGAATGTTTACGATATCCCAAAAGCACAGCGCTAAGTATTTTACCTGTATCCGATCACTTAATCCTCAAACAACTGCACAAGGTAACTGTGACTATCATTCCCATTTTACAATTGAGAAAACTTCGTAACAGAGCTTCAGATTTCCCCAGCGTACCTGGCTGGTCTACAGCGCGCCAAGCTCTAACCTCCGACAGTCTGGCTCAGAATGTGTGTTTCCACTCGTCACCCTGACTGCCTTGCCCAAACGGTGAGGCAGTGAGACCCACAGCATATTTGATGGTACTGCACAGGAAGAATTAGCCAACGCATTGCCCTCCCCATGGAGGAGCATTTTGAAGGTCAGTCTAAATCTGGATTCTGTCCTATCCTCCAAAATAAATCAAGATCTTAAACCAAATTTTTTACCTGCGTGTGAGGCAGAGCAGGAGAGGCTAAAGCAGAAGCACAAGCCAGTACAAAGGAGACGATGCTGGTTCCCAAAAGCAAAAGCTGACCACCGTTCATGTGAAAACTGCAGCCTTCCCTACAGACAGTGATGAAGGCGTCTTCCCTGAAAAGTGAGCTTTGAGCTCTCGCAGCTGCAGAGTATGAGAACTCCCCATAAACACCGACAAGAGGCTGAAGGAGAGGAAGTGGCCATGTCAGCCCAGACCAACGAGACACATGTTGGTTTGAACAAATTTTATGAAGTGTCAGTAGAACTTAGAAGCCGAAAGAATGCAAATCTGAAACAAGACAATCCCTTAAGCTCCATTAGTTACAATTTTCGCCCAGTTCTTAGTGGAATGAAATGGAATCGGTTCCCACAGTATAGTTTTTATAAGTGGTTGCATATATACTTACGGTAAAGATAAATGTGGTACCACCGTGAGGATCAGACAAGTGGTGCCCTAGGCGTAACTCTTTAGAGGTCCCAGTTCTGGAAGTTTCTGGTTGTAATTCCCTTTAGGCTGACTTCTAGAATGACGGTGTAATGGAAAGCTACAGCCAACCTGCAATAGACACGTGTAAGCAATAACCCTTGTGTTCATGTCACCAGGAGACAGGGATTATTTGTTACCACAGCATTACTTAGCCAACTGATACAAATATTTACCTCAGATACAGATGGTGTGCAACCAGATGTGAAGGAGGAAAGAGTTAGGAACACTTTCCTTTTCCCCCTTTTTACTTTCTCAGATTGTCTGAATTCATTTATTGTTATTATTATTATTTTATTTTATTTTTCTATCATAAAGCTAGTTTTCAGGGCGCCTGAGTGGCTCGGTCGGTGAAGCAGCCTACTTGGTTTTGGCTCAGGTCATGATCTCAGGGTCCTGGGATCCAGCCGCACGTCAGGCTCTGTGCTCAGGGGAGAGTCTACTTGAGGATTCTCTTGCTCTTTCTCCCTCTGCCCTTCCTCCATTCTCACGCTCTCTCTTTCTCTCTCCCTCTCTGTCTAAAATAAATAAATTAATATTTTTTAACAAACTGAGGGCTTCAGAGGGGAGGGGGGTGGGGATTGGGATAGGCCGGCGATGGGTAGTAAGGAGGGCACGTATTGCATGGTGCACTGGGTGTTATACCCAAGTAATGAATCATGGAACTTTACATCGGAAACCAGGGATGTACTGTATGGTGACTAACATAACATAATAAAAAATTATTATAAAAAGTAATAAAAATAATAATAAAAAAATAAAAAGGCTAGTTTTCAAAATGTAGTATAGATTTAGACATACGCAGTTAATCCTTTGGTTTCTTTACACCCTTCACTAAGCAACCATTTTAGATACCATTATACAGTTATCTAAAGCAGGAAGAACCTACTCGAGTGAAAAAAATAATAATTTTTCCTTGTTATAAAAATAATACCTGGTCATAAAGAAAAAGTAGGAAATGCAAAATAACTTACTTAGGCATCATTAATCCCACCATCTGGAGATAAGGACTGTTTCGGTAAATTAGTATATATATGTTCCTTCTCAAACAGTTATTTGTATACATATGTGTGTGTGTATGTGTGTGTATATATATATCTTTAATTCAATTTTGCATTCTGCTTTTTTACCCAACATTATACTGTATTTTCCAAAATCATACAACATCCTTAGAAAAAAATATTTTTAAAGTATGCCTATACTACTATTCAATGAACAGGCAATTGTTTATTCAACCATTTTTCTATTATTAAATGGAAAAATAATGTGACAGCACCATTAAGTGAGGCATAAATAAAGAATTATATGAACCCAGATAAAGAAGCACATAATTCAATCTGGGAGAATAAAAGGAAGCTTTACAGAGCCGGTGCCTCGTTAGAGAAGTTTTGTGGGGTAGACTGGGAAGGCAAGGGCATTGCAGGCAAAGGCAACAGCTCGAACAAAATTATACACACGCAGAAGTACACGAACATCTTAGTCATGTCAAGGAACAAGAGCACCTAGAGAATGCAGGGAGCAAAGGTGAGGAAAACGAATCCTTAAGGAACCATGAAGGCAGATTGTAAAGGTGCCGCGAACATTCTGAGGACTGAGTTTGTCATATGGGCAAGAGGAGGCATCAACCCTGGTAAACAGACGTGGATGACACTCATGTTTTCGAGATGCATCGTAGAGAAGTAGGAGCACTGCTTTTGGAATCAAGGGACCAGTTTTCCCCCAAGGCCAATTTCCCCATCTGTGAAATTATATTCACAAAGTTGCTTTGAGGATTAAATTATCTAAATGAGTGGATGCCCAGCAAATGATACTTAAATATGAATTGGCCACAAGTGCAGGGCTTGTTTTGAAGGAGGGGGAGGGTAAAGCACAGTGTCCTGGAAATCGGAATAGTCCAGGCCGGAGGTGGTGAGCGGCTACACCAGGAAAACGACAGGAAAGGGGGCGCAAGTCACCAATGGATTCAGAAACATTGCAGAGATCTAGAAGACAGGACCTGATAACCAACCACATGTGGGCTGTAGCAACAAATAAAAACTAGAAATGAAATCATGGAATGATTTCCCCTAGAATGACGACGGGACAAGTTGAAACAAGAATAGACACAGCAGGCAGTTCAACAAAGGGGAAAAAAAAAAACACAACTGCGTGTTGAAACCTGGAGCAAAATTGAGGCCATGCCTCCATAGGGTAGATGAGATGGAAAATACAAAGCTGCCATTGGGTGAATTTCATCAATGTCAGTAACGTGGATAATTTGGCTCCGAAGCCATTTTCTGTCCACAATTTCAGGATAATGGAGTGGGCAAGGGCAGTGATTTGTCTGAAAAATTTTGTATTTAGCTTCTGGATTTTGGAGGAAGGTAAAAATGAAGATCCAACATCCCCAGCATGTTTTGCAAGGGATCAGTATTCCTCACTTTGATCCTGGCTTCATTTACCCCTTGGGGAAAGCATTTCATGTAGTTGCATGAGTACGACAATAATACATACACGCGCATACAGACTCATACACCTAGTGTTTCGACTAATATATACACCATTTCTATTTCTCTGGTGTGCACATATAGTCTAAGATATATATGTATACATATGTATGCCTTAAGAGTTTCTTGAGAACAGCAGTAACACAATAACAACCATGAGGAGATACGCAGAGATATACATACACACAAATACACACATACACGCATACAGACAATATATAAACTAATATATATGATGTATATTTATATGATATATATTACTTTAAGATATATGTGTACGTATATGTGCATCTATGAATTATTATATATTAAGTTACATAATATATAAATATATATATATTTGCACAGATTCATGCCAACGAGTAAAGAATCGATTCCCTTACTTCTATGGGTCTGTGCCTGCAGAAGGGGATGAGAAGCCAGACTGAGGACACTGTTCTGAGCATCTTGAAGCTGCTATTCTGGAGCAGCTGTGTCCTTTACACAAGGGAAGCTTTCCCCTTGTATCCTAATTGGGCATGAAATCTGACTCACCAGCACAAGTTACATTGGAGCCGGCCAACAGAGCAGCTGCCTGTGAACCCCTTGAATAACCCACATCCAGTGACTGAAATTGACGTGGGATGAAACATGGACCCCGGGTTAACCTGGCAGGTGCTAACACAGAATTCGAGTCCACCTCGGTTCAGACCCCACCCTGCAATGAATCGTCCTCGTTTGTTTGTCCTGGTAGCTTCTCACAGTGAAACAAGAGCCTAGGTAATTTTCTTTTGATGGTAGATTTAGTGACATCATATTGGCACAGTGAGTTATTCTGTTTATACACTAATTCGTCCTATTAGAGATCAGAGAGGATGCTCTCGGGAAGGGCTTGGTCTCAAGAGAATGTGATCCACTGAAGATCTGAAGATTGGCATCTCCCTAAACCACCAGTGGTTCATGTTGATAACTACAGAGTCCGTTCCAGATCCGGGCAAACATTGTACATTGAAGACAGAATACCCTAGTGCTTAAAATCACAGGCTTTGGAATCAGACAGTCTAGGATAGACCCTGGGGTAACGATTATCTCTGGGTGATGCTCGGCAAGTTACTTAACCTCTCTGATCTTCAGTTTTCTCGTCAGGGGTTGCATATTATTTTTAACACATAGGACTGCTTTGTGAGTTGATTAACTTAGTGAATATAAAGTGTCTGCTATGTAGAAAGAGCGCTGTAATGTAAGGTATTAGATGGGATTTTTTACATTGAAACAGTCACACAGTCAACACCAGTTTTAGGAAAACAGTGGGACAAACTCAAGGGTGTCTCCTGCCTAAAACTGTCTCCTCTGCTGGCACGAAGTTCCAAAATCAGCAGTTCCCCTTTTTTATTTCTTGAAAATATTTGTCCTTAGGAATTCATTCACACACATAAACCTCTCTTCTGCAGACCCCAAATAAAGAAATTGGCTAATTTGCATGGCAGAGACCTTAAAAAGCAAATTCCATTCTCAAACACGCTACTTTGCTCAAAAGGAAAAGCTTGGACTTTAAGGAATGGGCTTCAACATCTCTCGTGACGTCTAATGAAAATTATTGATTTATATCCCCTTCTGATCACTAATTAGAGTTAATGCAACTTAATGACCCAGCTTCTCTCAAAACTACTTATCATGATAGGGACACCCTAAGGAGCTGCATATGCTCATTCTGGACACCATGGTAAGAAAGGGCACTATTCAAGAGACTGAATATTCATGCCCCAAACACCAGAATTACTGGGGATTAGGGACCTCTGGTTAGTTTGGTATGGGAAAGCCCATTTTATTTTATTTTTTTTAATAGCTGTTATACTGAAAATGATTTCTACCTTATTAAGTACAGATATGCACATATATCTTGATGATGCTCCCTATAGCTTAGTGCTGGAAGGAACGTCAAAGAACACATAGTGCAATCGCCCATTTACAGACACAGAGGCTGAAGCACAGCCATTGTTCGCGATCACACGGCTGTGTCATAGCAGAGCAAAGAGTCTGCGTTCAAGTTTCCTCATGCTCCCTATAGCGTCTTCCTGCTTCGATTTTTCTTTAAAGACTCCTAATGTTGAAACGCCTCTGGTTTCCGATTAGGGATTTGGACGCTGGGAACATTCCTCCAGGAATTCAGGGCAGATGCGACAAGGGACAGAGCTCAGTCTGAAACGCCCAGGTTATATACTAATTCTCTGACAGCCGTTTATATTCTTATTTGTCTCTTCCTCCTAAAAGTGCAGAGAATGAGAGAGGGAGGGGCATCCGGTCACATGGAGAGTCAGGGTAATAAGCGTCTGGTTAATTCCGGCTGTACTCTATGGTAATGACCTAATGACCCGTAGGAGTTAATGTGCTCCTAATTCTTTTCTTCCTCGCGTTTTCTCAGGCATACCTATTGAAAAAACATTTTCTGCAAGCAGATGTCTCCGTACTTTTAAACAGTTCCTCGTCAGAGGGTGTCCTCGTACACCAGGGCTGTTCTAGGAGAGTCCCAGGGGCAGAAGCTGTGGTTTCCGCAGCGTGCAGGGGTCAAGGCTCCCCCTCATTAGCAGAACCTCCTCTTCCCACCCATCTGCGGGGTCCTTCGCTTTCCCCGGCCACAGTTTCAGTGGGTCCTCAACATATATTGAGCCCTCACCTTGGCCATTATCACTTTGATCCCCTCCTGCCCAACCTTATCACCACCTCCTGGTCATGGGCTAAAATGAAAAAAAAGATATATATATATATAATTGCTGTAGTCTTTACAACAGCATGACGGTCCTGCCTGGTTTAAAAAGTGCTTATCCCACAAGGGAGCCTAGAGAGAAGCAAGTGTCCCCAGATTAGAAAGGAGACCAATATGAGCCTGTGTTACAGAGAGGGACCATCCACGATGATACCACGCGGCAGACAAAGTAATGACTGGTTAATGGTTTGCACAGGAAGTGCTCGCACACACGCAGACCCCACTTCACATCCTCTGACACGTGATCAGATTTGTTAAAACCAGGCGCTTCGGACTTCATTACATAATCTCCCTCTAAAGAGAAGCCTAAGACAGCATTCCTTGTTACAGAACGACATCATCTCATATGGGTAAATATTAAAGAGTCACTTCCAAAACTTAAAACGACTCTCTTGCTCTTAAAATGGTATACTCCCAAACGACGACAACAACAAAACTTTCTTTGCCGCACACCAGCTGGGAGAAGTATTCAAGCTTAGGGCCATCTACATGCATATTCCACTTTTCAAATGCCTGCCCTTGGGAAATTCTCCTAGTCCTTTTGAATAACTTATCCATAAAATTCTTTTCCCTTTTCTTGTCATTCATTAACAAGCTTCAGAAGTGGAGTGACAGTCCCCCTAAATTAAGTACTGTATACTTCAGGCTAATTTTATGTTTTTTATCACAATAGCAGGGCAGTAGTAGCAGCCTATTATTTTGTCAGCTTTCTCATTTAGCAAAGCAGCTTCAATTTATTAACAGTGAGGAGTGTGCATGAATCAATATGTTTCATTGGGCAATGTGTCATTTGTTAATCGGATATTGATGAGATTATTGACGCACAGCTAATTAATCTCAAACCCAGTGCTAGCCTTCATATGTTTCCTTAATTATGTCCTTCATCTTAGTCTCCTGGCTTTAGCGCCCAGACGCAGGACTGGAGACAGTGAGCGAGGTAAGCCGTCAGACGTTCTTTTCACACATTTGCAATCCCTTGGCAGTGAAATTATTTTCTTAGTTGTAAATAGGTATCAAAGAGATATTTAATAACATTTGACAGCAGATTGATATTGATTGGTGTGGACTTGCTTCCAATCCAGCAGCCACAGAATTTTGCCTCAGAAGGAGACTATTAAGAAAAGAAAATGCTTAATTAGTGTAAAACAATTGCATGAGTCAGTTGTCATCTGCTCTCTGGAATTTAAAAATCACTCTTCTCTGGACATTGTGTGTATACCCTTGGCTCAATATTTCAGATAATTTTGTTTTGTTTTCTTTTTCATTTTAACTCTTGAGTGCCGCCTCTCTTAGCCGTGGACAGCATTCATGGGAATAGAAAATTCAGAGGGACTAAAAGCTCTCATAGTTTTTTAAGATTAATTCAGCCATGGTGAAGTAACACAGTTACAATTCCACTGCCTGCACCTGTAAGTCCATGAACCCCACTTTTTAAATCTGATTTAAGTCTTCCTGGACCCCTGAGTCGAAGTGGAAAGTGCAAGCTTTAATCTCATTCATTGGCTCTGTCAGTTTTCTATATGTGACCACCAATCTCATCCTTAACTTACCCATCAGCAAAATGGGACCATAATACCTGGCTTGAGTAACGCACAAGATTGTTGTGAGGATACATAAGATAAATATGGGTGAGAATACTTAGGATTTCAAGGCTGCCACCCTATTACTAGGCATTATCTGTTTGGGTATAAGTATTATTTACAAGAGTTCCAAAGTTTATTTCAAACCTGTTTGAGGCATCTAATAGATATGTGATAATAATAAGGTGTCTTTCCTGCGGCAGAGAGAAAGTGGGTTGGTATCTATATCAGGGGTTGGTCAGGTGCCCCCCCCCCCATGGATTTCTCGTGTCTAGGATGAGAGAAGGAATACCTCACCGCGAAACTCCTTTAGCTAGCTAGCTCTTCAACAAATCAAACATGAGAAATCACTTCTTGGAAGTGTGGATTTTAAGAGGAACCCCCGTTGAAACAAATTTATACGATTTCGGTATCCTTGTAAATAAAAGGATCTTCAAACAACTACTTCTGAATCCAGACCTAGTCTCAAATGCAACTCATAGATTTGGTAGCTACTGTTCCTTCCCTGCAGACCTTAGATTCACAGTTTCTCTTAAGTTAAGGAAGGTTGGTGAGTCTACCGGGAAGCAGTTTCAATACTTATGTGATTTTTTTGACCAAAAGAGTTTCTTCTTCTCCATAGTGTATGTATGTATGAGAGTATTGAGATGATTTAAAAAAAAAAAAAAAGATGAAGCTTAAGAAATAAGATAAAAAAGAGAATAAGTAAGATATGACCCAATGAGGGTTAATTTAAAAATTCTCCTTCTTAGAGCATTACATAAGCAGAAATTTTTGAAAAGTTAATGGTCACATTAATGGCACCAAATTTCACTAATAGTGCAACTATAGGTGTCAGAGTGCAATGTGAGTTCAGAGTGAAACTCTAGACTGTATGTGGATCTATATGGCTACCAAAACTTGACGTTTATGTCTCTCTAACACAGAGCTCTGCATATACTAGGTGTTCAATTAAGGTTTTTAAAAATCGATCATGCCTATATGGGCATGCAGGGAAATGTTATTATTCTTAAGAATGTAATGGTCAGCATATTAAAAACAACCCCAAGGGATGACTTCGGGCAATTATTTTACTTCATCTCATTCGTTTAGATCAGGGTGAAGAGAGAGAAATCATCAGTAAAGTGTCCTGAATACAGGTTTAATATTGTATTCGCTTGGTCTTCCCTGGCAGAAGACCAGTCAGAGAGTCTGCCCCTTAAATGCCAGTGTTTCCTAAGCTTTTCAAATTTCCCCCCACGATCTGCTTTTACTCACTACATAGTCCCCAAGAATGACTTTATATATAATTCTGACTTCCAATACCATTTATATGTTGATGACACTCAAACCCATATGTCCAGACATGACTTGTCTGTGGAACACCTGACCCATGTTTTCATCTTCCTCTAGAAAATATCTGCAGTGGAGCACTTGGGTGACTCAGTCAGTAAAGCATCTGACTCTTGATTTGGGTGCAGGTCCTGACCTGGGGGTCATGAGATTGAGCCCCATGTCAGGTTCCACATTGGGTGTGGAGACTGCTTAAGATTCTCTCTCTGTCTCTCAATGCCTGGGTGGCTCAGTCGGTTAAGCGTCTACCTTCAGCTCTGGTCATGATCCCAGAATCCTGGGATCGAGTCCCACATCGGGCTCTGTGCTCAGCGCAGAGCCTACTTCTCCCTCTTCCTCTGCTGCTCACCCTGCTTGTGCTCTTTCTCTGTCAAATAAATAAATAAATAAATAATCTTTAAATTAAAAAAAAAAAAGATTCTTTCTCTCTCTTTCTCACTCACCCTCTCTCTCTTCCCCCTCTCTAAAAAAAAGTAAAATAAAATAAAAAATAAACTAATGCAGATCCATCAACAAAAGACCCAATTCTCTGTATAATGGGTACTCTCATTACATTCTGTTAAGTTTCACTTCTTCCCTCTGCTGATCATGCCTGTCTTATGATCAGCACATTCTCTCTGCCAGTCTGGTACTCTGATCTCACTATCATTCCTAGTACTTTCATCTTAATCTTAATCAAGATGTATAGCCAGTCTGCTGATTCCCTCTATTTAAAAAATTTAAAAAAAAAAAAGACTATCCCTAGTTTTCCCTTTGGAGTTTCATGGTTCAGTTGGCAGAGAACATTAAACATTAAGAAGAAATGTATTCATCACAATGCCTGACTTCAAGCTATACTACAAAGCTGTGATCATCAAAACAGCATGGTACTGGCACAAAAACAGACACATAGATCAATGGAACAGAACAGAGAACCCAGAAATGGACCCTCAACTCTATGGTCAACTAATCTTTGACAAAGCAGAAAAGAATATCCAATGGAATAAATACAGTCTCTTCAATAAATTGTGCTGGGAAAATTGGACAGCTATGTATACAAGAATGAAACTTGACCATTCTCTTACACCATACAAAAAGATAAACTCAGAATGGATGAAAGACCTCAAGTGAGACAGGAATCCATCAAAATCCTAGAGGAGAACACAGGCAGAGGAGAAGAGAACCTCTTCAACCTCAGCTGCAGCAACTTCTTGGAAGACATGTCTCTAAAGGCAAGGAAAACAAAAGCAAAAATGAACTTTTGGGACTTCATCAAGATATAACCTTCTGCACAACAGAGGAAACAGTCAATAAAACCAAAAGGCAACTGACAGAATGGGAGAAGATATTTGCAAATGACATATCAGATAAAGGGCTAGTATCCAAGATCTATAAAGAACTTATCAAACTCAACACCCAAAAAACAAATAATCCAGTCTAGAAATGGGCAGAAGACATGAACAGACATTTCTCCAAAGAAGACATTCAAATGGTCGATGGAAACATGAAAATGAAAAAAGGCTTCACATCACTTGTCATCAGGGAAATACAAATGAAAACTACAATGAGATACCACCTTACACCAGTTAGAATAGCTAAAATTAACAAGACAAGAAACAATAAATGTCGGTGAGAATATGGAGAAAGGGGGCTCTCTTAACACTTGGTGGGAATGCAAACTATACAGCCACTCTGGAAAACAGTATGGAGCTTCCTCAAGATGTTAAAAATAGAGCTACCCAATTGCACTACTGGATATTTACCCTAAAGATACAAATGTAGTGAAAACAAGGGACACATGCACCCCAATGTTCATAGCAGCAGTGTCCACAATAGCTAAACTGCAAAGGAGCTGAGATGTCCTTCAACAGAAGAATGAATAAAGAAAATGAGGTTCATATATACAATGGAATATTACTCAGCCATCAGAAAGGATGAATACCTACCATTTACATCGACATGGGTGGAACTAAAGAGTATTATGCTAAGTGAAATAAGTCAATCAGGGAAAGACAATTATCATATGGTTTCACTCATGTGGAATATAAGAAATAGTGCAGAGGATCTTAGGGGAAGAGAGGGAAAACTGAATGGGAAGAAATCAGAGAGGGAGACAAACCATGAGAGACTCTTGACTCTGGGAAACAAACTGAGGGCTGCTGGAGGGGAGAAGAGTGGGGGGATAGGGTAACTGGGTGACGGACATTAAGGAGGGCACATGATGTGATGAGAACTGGGTGGTGTTATACACAACTAATGAATCAATGAACACTACGTCAAAAACTAATGATGTACTGTATGTTGGCTAGCTGAATTTAAATTAAAAAAAGAAGAAGAAATGTATTCAAAGAATGCCATCTATTCATTTTGGTTCATCCTAACTCTAGCATGGGCAATAAAGGTTGTCTAATCAGAATCAGTTCTGTAACTCCACTGATAACACAGAGACTGAACTCAAAGAAAAAACAATCATAGATCTATTATTTCCAAGATCTTCCCAAATTCCAGTGTAATAATCTCTACAAATGATCTACAAACTTCCCTGCAGACTATGGATCAGAGACCTATAAACAGGCCTTGCCATCCATTCTCAGCTAACACTATGCAGAGGACACATGGAAAGTTGAATAGTTGAGAATTATATGGTAAATCTAGAAATGGTAGATGGTCATGATGACTCTTCTACCAATCACAAAAGACCTTTCTATTTACCATGATAGAGAAGAAATTACGGTAATTTTCATATACTAGCATTCATACACTCAAGTAAATAGAGGGGGATAGAGTTTAAATAATGTAGCCAAGTACTTAACCAGGTCTAGATATATTCATCAAAGAACAAACTCACCAGTGCTTAAGCATCTACTTCATTTTGGTGTTCAAATATGATGATAATATTAAAACAATTGTACATATTTCATATTCTATCTAAAATACCAGTATAGGGGCACCTGGCCATCTCAGTTGGTTAAGCATCCTACTTCTGGTTTTGGCTCAGGTCATGATCTCACAGGTCGTGAGATCAAGCCCTTCCTTGGGATCCCCACTCAGCGGGAAGTCTGCTTGTAGATTCTCTCCTGCTGCCCCTCCCCCCACTCACACGTGTGTGCTCTCTCCCTCTCTCTAAAATAAGTCAATAAATCTTTAAAAAGATAAAAATAAATTAAATAAAAGCACCAATATAACATAACAAAATAAAGAGCAAGAACACCTGTCATGGGTATTAGTAATTTTGTTGGCAGTTGGGTTAAGCTGATTACAAATGGATCAGATAATTTTTGCAGCCTGAACAACTCATGAAAGACCCTTGGGAAGTCTTCTTCATTGAAAAAGGATGGATAGGGGCGCCTGGGTGGCACAGCTGTTAAGCTTCTGCCTTCAGCTCAGGGTGTGATCCCGGCATTATGGGATCAAGCCCCACATCAGGCTCCTCTGCCATGAGCCTGCTTCTTCCTCTCCCACTCCCCCTGCTTGTGTTCTCTCTCTCGCTGGCTGTCTCTATCTCTGTCAAATAAATAAATAAAATCTTTATAAAAAAAAGAAAGAAAGAAAAAGGACGGATAATTTTTCAATAAACCAATCCCAGACATCAATATAAGGAAAGACAAATGAAGAATGGTAGGACTTACTTAGATCAACGTTGTCTAATAGAAACAAGATGTAAACCACAAACATAATTTAAAATTTTCTAGGAGCTATCAAAGTATAAGGAAATAGGTCAAATAATTTTAATAATACATTTCATTTACCCAATATTTCCAACATTACTATTTTAGCGTGTAATAAATATTTTTAAAATAACAAGCTATTTAACATGCTTATTTTATACAGAATCTTCAAAATTGTATTTGTGGTTTACACTTCTATCACATCTCTTCAAAGGTAATACTTGAATTATACTTAGATTTCATAAAATTTACAGTTGAAAAGGTAGATTCACATAATCACATTGTTCTTAAAATTTTTCCAATAACTGAATCAACTACCAAAAAAACCATTTTCCCATAGTACTTGAGTTACATTAACAGAAGTGGTCCGGTTCGGCTCCTTTAGAAGGACTTATGTAACTTAAATCAAAAGCACATTAACTTAAAATTATATCTGCCCAAGTTAAGTAAATCACAAGCTCTTGGGTCAATTCAGTATTATTAACATTGAATTTGAAAAGATATAAACTGAAAAACAACTTTAAATTTGTCAATATCAACAAAACATTCTTCAGTTGTTTTGTATCTTCTTCGGCCTACAGTGCCAATAATGCTGTCGATTACAGGTAAACTATTCTGCATATTGATTCTTGTTAGAAGAAATGTATAAAGTTGGTATTATTGATCATGAAGGCATTATTACTGATTTCAACATAAATCCTTGTACCTGCGTACTAAAGTCACAACAAAGCTTTCCTTTCTTTGGAGGTGCAAATTCAGTTCCTTTACATGCTGCGTATTTTTGGTGAGAAAACATACATCCCATTGCTATTTTTGCTGTTTTTTTGAGTATTGAATACACCGAGTATTATTTTTTTTTGAGTCATTATATATTTAGGGGTCATTTTAGCAGGCATTATCTCAACTAATATATAACCATTACTTTTTTTTTAGGGGGCGGTGGAGATTTATTTATTTATTTATCTTCCCAAATTAACTTTTTTTTACTCAGTTAATTAATATATAATGTATTATTTGTTTTAGGGGTACAGCTCTGCTATTCATCAGTCTTTTATAATACCCAGTGCTCATTACAACACACACCCTCCCCAATGTCCATCACCCAGTTGCCCCATCCCTCTAACGCCCTCCCCTCCAGCAATCCTCAGTTTGTTTCCTATGATTGAGTTTCTTATGGTTTGCTTCATTTTTTCTCTCTCTTCCCCTATGATTCTGTATTGTTTCTTAAATTCCACATGAGTGAGGTCATATGACAATCGTCTTTCTCTGATTGACTTATTTCGCTTAGCATAATACCCTCTAGTTCCATCCATGTCAGCTGCAAATGGCAAGATTTCATTTTTTGAGGGCTACATAATATTCCTCTGTGTGTGTGTGTGTGTGTGTGTGTGTGTGTGTGTGTGTACCACATCTTCTTTATCCATTCATCTGTGGGTGGACATCTGGTCTCTTTCCATAGTTTGGGTATTGTGGACATTTCTGCTATAAACATTGGGGAACAGGTGCCCCTTCACATCACTACATTTGTATCTTTGGGGCAAATACCCAGTAGTGCAATTTCTGGGTCATAGGGTAGCTCTATTTTCAACTTTTTGAGGAACCTCCATACTGTTTTCCAGAGTGGCTACACCAGCTTGCATTCCCACCAACTACACTGAGTATTTTTTATGTGGAGCTAACAGTGTAGGAAACCTTTGTGATACTCTTCTATGGTTCCACCAGTGAGCATTGGCAAGAACGTAAAACCATAAAATGTATTGTCTTCCATTTCTTTCAATGGTTCTACAAACTGGCGATAATCCATGACATTTGCACATCTAGATGATTGATTTTAATAATGATATCCCTAACATTTTTTCACAGAATCTGTTTTTGAAAAGTCCTGCACAAATATTTTCTATGCATTACACAATGAAACAAAGAAATAAGGGAACATCACTTTCTCATTTTAAAATTCCAACTCACTTGTGTTTTGATCTAACATAGCTGGAGTACCGTCCATCGTTATAAAAACTGCGCTTCTTAGATCTCAGTGAAATTCTTTGACAGATGTAGGATTCGAAACCGTCTGCACCAGCAGCTCACTTTTCTTTCAGCCACGAATTGACATTTCTTCATACATTTGGAAGTCTTTGAGACAAAATATACCCAAAGTATTCAAAGGGCAGTGTCTTGTACGTCACACCTCATCTAAAGCTTCTAAATAGTACTTGCAGTTTTTTTTTTAATTTTGAATAAATGGATCTCTGATATTGTTTGTAAGTTCTTGTGCTTTACAGGCAATTGTTTGGGTAGCTTAACTGAAGATCTTTTAGTTGTATAAAATATTGTTTAGTCTTATCCTCATAATTTTCTTAACAAAATTTTCATAACTAAAATAACAATGCTTTTATCATCTATCCAGCTAAAAATTGAGATTTTTCTCTGCATGTGCGAAAATCCAAGCTGTTTTATAGCTTGCCAGTTTTACAAGCTCAAATAGTGTTAGAAATCGCTTAAAAGTAGTTTTCTGGACATTTAATTTTGCTTTCAGGCACCTAATCTCATCAATTCTTTTTGACTATTGAGAGGAAACTGAGCAATTCACCATGTATTTCAGAAAATGTCTCTTTGCATTGCCAACTTTATCATCTTAAAAATTTGTTTGCACAGCAAACAAACCCCTTCTCCAATTTGCTCTGCTGCAGCAAATTGCCTTTGCTGTTCTTGGTGAAATTTGTGACACCTTCTTCTGATCTCTTTTTTCATTTGCTGTTGCAATGTTTTCACATCTCCACTCCATTCTGTATCCGTGGCATGACTTTGCTTTGAATTTCAAAATATGCCCATGCTTAATTTTTAATGATAATATATTTCATCATTAGATAATTAACTAATAAGTACATCCATGTGATTACCAGTTATGAGTTACAACATGATCACTGTAATGCATGCTGTCTTCATAAAATATTCACATAAATATAATACAACATTGCTTAGGTGAATAGGAAAAAAAATCAAACTAAATCGATCCATTGACATCGAGTAGATCAGTAATGCGGTCCTGAGTTACACTAGAAACAACGCCTGTGCCCCAATGCTCACTACAGGGCAACAGTGGCAGCTTGCACAATTCAACAATTGAGGAAAAAGGGAGTCCTACCAAACGGGAAGGTTGTGTTTAGCAGAAAATACTGTATACTGCTTCATTTTTAAAATTAAATTTAGATAGGGGCACCTGGGTGGCTCAGTCGGTTAAGCGTCTGCCTTCAGCTCAGGTCATGATCCCGGGTCCTGCGATCGAGTCCCGCATAGGGCTCCCTGCTCAGCTGGGAATCTGCTTCTCCCTCTCCCTGCCCCCCACTCATGCTCTCTCTTGCTATCTCTCTCTCTCAAATAAATGAATAAAATCTTTAAAAATACATATAAATTAAATGAAATTTGGATGAATTAAGAATAAAATTTAAAACTTAGTTCCTCGGTTATGCTAGTTACATTTTAGGTGCCCGATACTCATGGATGGCTAGTGGCTGCCATCTTAGACAGTGAGGACATGGGGTGATGGAGGGAGGGAGGATAAGAGGGAAGGGCAAATTCCTGCTTTAAACACTAAGAGGATTAGGCTAACACAAGTTCCTTCACTCTCATAATCATTTAGTGCAGATCTGGTTAAAGTTTAGAATATTCCTATTTCAAACACAATTGTTCCTTTATCATCAAGTTAAAAATAACTGTCAACTGTTTTTAAATTACCTGTATAACAGCAGGAGCCAACTAACATTTGAAATAAACATACTGAACACAGTTGATTTTTTCATAATCGCATAGAAGTGTATGTTTTAAACCCTGATGAAAAGCCCTAGATCTTAACATATTATCAATGATCCCTTTCTAACATCACCAATTGACCCAATCCTTCTGAAAGTCTCCCAGAAAGCCAAGGTAGGATGTCCAAAGTGCAAGTCGTCATCTGTCCCCTTTCCCCAAATCACCCTGCTCTTCTTTGTGCGTCCTTTATCCCCAGGATCCCTCCCAGTGACCGATACACATCAGGATTCTCGATAAATAGCTGTCAAATGATTAAATAATTTAATTGCATTGAAGTTCTTAAGCATTTCTACAAGTTGACGAGCTCTATTTTATACATTTTAAGTATATACAAAAACTAAGCTGTCGCTTTAAATTATAATGGACGGGAAGGGGAAAGACTATAAAAATAAATTCCATAGTAAGCCAAGAAATCCGATATCCACAATTGCATACCACACTGTAACTGCAAGCCAATCAGTCGAAGTTCTAAAACACCATTACCTTCGGATATATTGCTACAAAATTCAGATCATCACTTATTTTGTACACATATAGTAATTCAGAGCTTTGTTTAAGAATAAATGACAAGGGATGCGTGATCTCTGTTTTTGAGATAATCTGCAGTGTTTGTTTAAATTTGGCTTAAAGTTTTTAAACAAAGACTTGATACTATTATTTTATGGAATTGGTAACTTGATTCATACTGAGACCCTCTTCGATGTGGTGCATATTAGATACAAGAAAAGAAGGGGTGCCTGGGTGGTTCAGTCAGTTGAGCCTCTGACTCTTGGTTTCATCTCAGGTCATGATCTAAGAGTCATGGGATCGAGCCCCTGTCGAGCCCCCAAGTCCAGCCATGCAACGGGCTCTGCACTCAGTGCAAGCCTGCTTCAGATTCTCTCTCTCTTTCAAATAAATAAATAAAAATCTTCAAAAAAGAACAGAAGAAAATAAAAATGTTTCTTTTGGCAGTAATGAAATACTGTCCTGCTTTTTATCCCCCATTCCAGGTAATTAATCAATGCAGTCAATGAAATCAGTACGGGTCAACTTCCATGGAGGGAACCGCAAGCTGCATTTTTGTTTCAGCACATGAAAGTTTCAGTGTACCTTCAATTATATTAAGGCATTAAATACTCTTAAAGCTTTTGTGAGGATAGGACAGAGAGTTAACCTCATCTGCCTAGGGAAAAAGGAAGGCACAAGATTTCCGATGACCGGCTTAAGGTGAACCTAGATGTACAGAACCCAGATCTCTCCCCAAACCTGGTACTCTTTCCTCTGGGCTCCATTTAGGGCAGCGTCTGCTACTGATAGACTCTCCAGGGACAAAAGGAGAACTTCTCGTCCAAAGTAAAGAATCTTGAAAAGAAAATGTAGACCCAGGGGGGGAAAACTGGAGTTTTTGAGTTGTTTAGAAAGAGAGTGTTATGAGAGGGTGAAAAGCAGTTCTCAGAAAGAGAAATTCCAAAATAATTCTATGACTGGTCGCACCTTGGAACCTCTAAGCATTTAACAAAATAGGAAGGGGAAAGAAAACATGACGTGACCTAAATGAAACGGTTTCACTTAATGAATTTGGACAAGCCATAGTTCCTCAAAGCATTCCATTAACCATGTTTTGTCCCTTCGCTTATGTAAAAATATCATATTATATAAGTGCCTGTGTTTGGACATGTAGATAATTAAAATAGAGGTTTAATGTCCATTTGGCTTTACAAAGTTATGACATTTCCTATACAAAGTCAGGGGCTTATTTCCTCCCTAATTCATTTGATAACTTGCATTGATGGTAATGTGAGTTGTGTGTTTTAAGATATTATTTGTTTAGCCTGGGGTAATGTAAATTCTGAAATTTAAAAGCTACAACTCTAACGATCTGAATAATAACACTCTATATTTATACATGGCCAAGTTAATGCCCTTTATATTTTGTTTTCTCTATACTTTTGACTAGAGCATTAACCAAAAAAAATCCAAGGAAGAGACCTCCAGCGAACAATTTTATGTAAAAAATGCCTGCTACCAGCGCCCTACGCGTTTCTTCCCCCTGCGTACCACCGAATCCATCCTGTATACCCAACATCGGAAAGTAGTTTTCTACTTTACATTTTCTTAATTCTAATTAAACAAATCTTAATCTTGACTTTAATGGTTGCAATTATGATACTTCATTATGTTAAATGTTAGTTGCAACATAAGAATAAATTGTATAAACAGTTTAGCTGCAATTGCATGGTGTCTAACTGTACATTACTCATTAACAAGATGTGGGTAGCAGCAATTAGAACATTTCCTCCTAATGTCCCCATTTATTGAGTCACAGCAGCAAGCCCCCTTTTCACAACACACACTGATTGACGATAGCAGCTTTTGTACTCATGGAAAACAGGCACTGTAACCCGCTGTGTGTCTCCAACTCAGATCGATGAAAGTACACATTAGCTCTTAGCCTCACAGGCCGGAGTTCTTGAAGGTCAAAATAGCCATCAGCATCACTGTAGGGTATAAAAATCATTTCACAAACTGTGAACAAAAACAACACAACTTGCTTTGCAGTTTGATTATTGTTTATAGATACAGCAAGCCAGAATTAAAGCATAGCCTTGGGGCAGCATAATTATTTACAGCTGAAGACTCATATCATTATTAGCGTTCTCCTAATTGCTTGAAGTTATATCAATGTTAGTTGATTTAACACATTTTTTATAACACGCATGGAAATTGTTTCCTCTGCATATGGAGTGTCAGTTTAACTGGTAGATGGTTTCTTCATTTATCAAGGTTTTGCTTTTTGTTTTTGTTTTTTTTTCCTTCTTCTTCTTCTAATTGTTCATTTTTCTTTGAGGGAAGATTTCCCCTTAGCCGTAACAGGGAAATAAGTTGAAGCTAAGCTTCAATTCATCTACTGTATCTTAATGCTAGCGATACTACAATGGTTTTGTTTCATTTTCATTAAAAATTGAATCTATAAAGCCACAGCAACATCTTCAATTAGAAAATGACTCAAACTGTCCTCCAGGTGGTTTGTACTCATCCTTTTTTCTTTCCTGGGTACCCGACCTAAAATTTGGTTTAACATGAAGAGTAAAGCCACGTAGCTAATAGAAGCCTTTAATAATATTGAAGTCATGAAGTTTTTCATACATCGTAAAATCTCAAAATCGAGCTCCATCGGTCAAGTTTTTACAATATGCAGAAGGAAAATAAAGCTAACTGTGGAGCTATAATATCGATCGAAACCTGCAGTGATATTAGAAGGAGAAGAACAAGAGAGAACCATTCGGGGATATGGTTGTAGCTGGAGTTTTGGATTTGTAGGAGTTAAAATGAACTCCTATCCTTTTTTTATGCTGTTCTTTTCCTGGATATGGCCATTCTCCTTCATTATTGTAGTATATTTTCTACCTATAGGTGGCGACACTTGTACCGTTTCCTTTTGAAGTGTCCCTTGATTGTGCCTAGGAACAAATGGACTCTTAAAAGATAAGAACACAGTGTCAAAGGCTCTGGAGACTAGGAAAGATCTTAGAACCAAGTGGTCAATTCCTGCCACATCATATAACTGAGGGAACTTAGCCCTCAGAGATTAAGCTAAATACCCAAGATCACATAACCAGTTAGTGATAGAGCTGGGAAGATAAGGAAGCAACTAGATTCAGAAATAATAAACTGGGACAAAGCGTAAATATAAAAAAAATAAATACTTGAAACATGGTGAGCCAGGTGTCAAGTTCTCAGTGAGTGGCTAGCAGATCTGTAAATTTAAAAAGCAGGGAAAGAGGGAATGTTGGATATCTAAATAACACAGGACTTAAATAAATGAAAATTTCTTTTAAAAAAAATAAATAAAAAATAAAAAATAAATAAATACTTGAGAGTGACACTTGCCCAATATCATATTAGAACCCTATTTCCAGCAACCAAAATAGTCCCATGAAGTTATATATATTTAAGCCCAAATCCCAGCATTCATTTTTTTCTTGCTTCACAACAAATGACCCTCCAAAATATTATGATAAAAGAGCTGAGGTCTTTTATTTGAGAAAATGTAAATGTTTATGAAAATGCTTCCCAAAGGGAAATATCAATTTAATGGCTAATGTGTGTTTTTACAAAATTGATCACCACTTGCAAATATGAAACTACTTGAGAATATCTGAGAAGATTGCTAATGGAGCTTATTGTGTAAAAGGATGTGAAAGCAAATACCAAAGACTTTGATTCTGGGTCATGACAGTTACCCAGAGATCTTATGAAATTTAAGCTGTGATTGTTAACCCGCTAAAAGTTACCACATTACTTAACACTTGTGATCTTATCTCAGAGACATATGGTAGAAATATTTCCAAAGATTTCTCAGGATGATTTGGTTTTATCAAAGGGAATATTATTTAACAATTCTCTGTATTTTATGGGCCTTTAGCAAAACTCTCTTCTGCTGCCTGAAAGAAATCGAAAACTCTAAAATGGCATTTTAGATTAATTTAATTGAGATTGTCTTTGAACAAACTGTAGTCTCTATGGCGACCCTGGTGGATTGCTTCTGCAGTCTGACGGGGCCTGAGTCCCAACTGTTCCCTGAATGTGACGCAGTGAAAATGGGAAGAAGGTGAGAGGTGGCAAATGGTTTGAAAAACCCATCATCGCTCATATGTGATGGTAAAACCATCTTCCTTCCTGAGAGTTAAACAGTGTTTTTCGTTCTACGTACAGAAGTGACCTCAAACAGAGAAAATCAGGTCAGGCATGGGAAGGCCATTTTGCATTGATTTTAAGAAATATAACTTGATATAGAATTTTATATTTTTTTACATTTTTTCTTGGTTTATTTTGTCTATATTTGGGAAGGTATAAAACAATCAAAATTAATTAAGTGGAGAAATAAAGAAAAGCACTAAGGCAAATTAAATAGCTTTTAAATTCATACTCTCACTAAAATACTACGTTGGAGTATTTTCTTCCCAAAGGTACAGTCATATTTTTCACAGACTCACAAACTGATTTTCTCTCTTTTCTTTCACAGCCATCCAACTTGACCTTACTTTTTCCATTGCCAAGTTTCATTTGTACTAATGACGCATCTCGAGCTTTTACCTTTAAGTTTGGGGTAAGATAACGGCTTTTTGTTTGCTATCGGCGCGTGTCTTTGTTTTACACCTTTGATTATATTAGGTAGTGAACACGTTTATATTTGCTGTACTGCGATATAATAAAAGAGATAGGTATGAAACAGCGTTACTTGATTTTATCACCTACAAGATTTCATTCTTCCACAAAAACAGTGATCAAGAAAAACTTCTAACTGCACTAATGGTGTGATTGTGGTAGCCAGTGAGGAACTGGGAAATCACTCCTCCCAATTATCACTGAGATGTCTCATTTTATAAAACACGAGGGCACTTGAGATAGGAAGAAAAGGATCTCGCCATCCATTGCACAGACTCAAATTCCTTAAGACTCAGAAATAAATATTTACTTTTTCAACTGTGTTGAAACAGCGATCATCAAATCATGCTAGCGATAAATTACAGTCTGGACCTCATGTTCACGTAAGATACCTATTTTCCCGGTCCCTTTTGCATTTCGGTCCTTCTGTCCTATTCTCAGTGGCCCCTCTGGAAGGACTGCAGCCCCAGCACGGAGGGGTTGGAGGAGGGCGAGGGCAGCAGGCTGGGAACAACGCTCAGAACCTCATAGGTTACAACATGTGCTGGGCAGATAACATCTGCAGATAATGACAGGGCAGGGGTGAAGGGTAGAAAGGCCAAGCCACGATGAAGCACGGGGGGAGCGAGGGAAGCTGTTGCAAGAGTTCTGCAGCATGCAGTATTTCCCATCGAATCATTAATTTGCAGCCTCCCGGTTTAACCTGTTCTGTGCAGAGCGGTATTGTGTCTCCAAAAAGTGGATATTGTTTAACTTTTTCTTCCTTTCTTCCTTTTCTTTCTTTCTTTCTTTCTTTCTTTCTTTCTTTCTTTCTTTCTTTCTTTCTTTCCTCCTTTTCTTTTTTTACTTGCTGGGTGGAAAAAGAAAAAAAAAAGGACACTGATTGCAACTCGGATGTTTGAGCAATTTGATATGTGATGACTAACACGTCTACTACTTTTAACAGTTTTTGCTTTGCTCTCCCTAACTGGAGCTGTGTGGAACTGAAGTGAGGGAGCTAATACAGTAAATGAGAACTGCTGTCAGTAGGAACCAGATTAGTCAATCCTTATAGCAAAAGTGAATTTCAGATAACAGCTCAAGCATGACCACTCTGATCACAGCCTAGTGTTTATGTATACAGAGGAACAATGAAGTGGCCTGGCAATTACTGGAAATACATTCCTCAAGCTTTCAGGCAATGCCAAGCTTAAAATTGTGGTCAACTCATGTGGGAGAAGCAAGATCAACTCGGAATTCATTGCGGCAATTGTAATTAAATCGCATATTTTGTGTGTGTCTCTCTCTGTGCTAAGCGTACAGCTATTTAAACCACTGTGAACATGTCAGACCATATGACTGGAATTCTCTTAGGTAGAATCTTCTCATTTCATTCCATGGAATGAAACCATGAAGAGGAAACAATGTCACACAAACTGTCCTGACCCATATGGTAACTTTGCTTCAACCCCCCGAGATCTTATTTGTGGCTTAAACTGCTTTGTGAACGTTGGACTTACACAAGTAAGAAAGCAGGATTCAGAAACAGACAAGGAAAAAAGTTAACATCGTTAGCAATTATTGCAAATTAAGACACAAACAGCTACCTTTTCACCTCATAACTTTAAAACATTTAATGGTTATGATGCCTGGGGCCCACGCCATAGTGGTAAATCAGGTATGGCTTTTTAATAACAATAATAAGCACTAGGATGATCTGATCGCAAGCTGCCTGATTTCACATCTTACCAGTTTATTAACCTTGGGCAGGTCACTTAACTGCCCTGCACCAGTTCCCTCAACGGAAAATGAAAACCACGATTCTACGGCCTCACTGGGCCGTTGTGAGAATGAAATTTTAAAATGCAGATAAAGAATTTAACCAGTGCCTGCCGTTCAACACCCACCAGCTATTATGTTTATTATACTATGTTTGCATTTTGCAAGCATGGTTCACACTATGTTATGGTTGCAACCATGTCAAAATGTGTCTTTGGCGATAAACGAAGAATGGAAGAAAAGTCACATAATTAAAAATAGCCCAAGTTAAATGGTGAGACAATGATATTTTTCTCTTAAAAAAAATCTTTACATTATTATATTGTTGACAAAAGGGAAGTAAAATTATATATGCAATTCTTATGGCTAAAGAATGTTTACCATATGAATTTTATTCCCTGACAGACTAAAGTGGGGAAATAGGTAGGTTTAGAAACAATAGCCTAAGAGAACACGTAGCATGGGAAGTACCTAAAGCAACCTCCCTGACAATGAGAAAAAAGAACCTCAACACATTCTACCCGTTAGAGATTTGATGTGGTTAACAAATTCACATTTTAAGGAGCAAATATCCATTGGTGCATATTTCCTATTAGTCATTCACAGGTTAGTATGAATTATTTAATGTGCTAGATCAACATCTGGCTGAAATCAAAGATACTCAGTTTTTTGATCAAGGAATAAAAAAGGAATTTGTAAGAGATCCCTGGGACTTGCAGGGTAGTGAGCTTGTTTAAAAAAAAAAAAAGTGGCAAATTTAGACAGCCCGAAGTTTTCATAAGTGCTGTCCTGTTTGAATGTGTCATCACATACACATGAACCTCTTGCCAACAGAAAAATAGAAATAAATAAATGCTTGTATTCTTCCGTGACTCTTTCCAACAGTTATCTTCCAATTAGTTACACTTTTTGATATGACACACTCTTCATGAATTTCTCTAAAAATATTTCCTCAAGAGTGCTGAGGATCTCCTTTGTCAGGGAATATTAATGGGGGTTGGAAAGACAATCAGTAACATGGTCCCTGACCCCAGGGTTAGACACATTAGGTGTTCCAGAAGTTCTGCAGATGGATCACAGTCGAGTCTAATAGCAACTTCTAATATTTTTCCTGCCACATAATGTCGAATATTCAGTATTAATGTTCTGTACTATCATAAAAGTGGAGACTAATTAATCTTCTTTCCACTTGGACATTTTCTTTCACTTTAAAGTTTTCTGAATTAGCAATGGCTGATATTTCTAAACTAGTTCCCACATTTGGAGGAAAGTAAAAGATTTTTAAAAGAGCTATTGAGATTTCTGATTGTGGGAAATCTCCATAAGTAATGCTCCCAAAGGAATGAACTATACCCTTGAGAAATATGAATAGATTCTTATTAACAATGACACACCAGTGGAAATTAAAAATGGAGAGGGGCACTCACAAACCTGGCCCAGAGGAGGCTGGTTATGGTTAATCTCGAAAGTGAAAGATGAAGGTCGCCTTTCTGGACCAACATGGTTTTTTACTTAGGCATTTCCTGTCAGTACATTTGCTTCTCAAAAGTTTCCTTTTTTTTTTTTTCTCTCTCTCTCTCTGTCCCTGATATACATAGAAATTTAGCTGTCTGTGGTAATAAATATCATCTCTGTCATCCACGGCTATCAATAGTCATAGAAATTTCTGTTTTCATCTCATGCGGTTGTGATGAGCTTTCATATTTAGCTCCAAGCACTCTTCTCTTTTAAGCCAGATTCAAATGCTCTAAGACAATAATAACCATTAACTATTACTTTAACAATATCTGAGACATAGCGATTAGCCCTCTAGCTTACTAGTGATCAAAAATTGCAACATCCAAGACAATGCTTTTCATCTTCATTCAATATCCCACCCCTGTGCTCAGCTTCACCAAATTGATACATAATGTCACCGGAGCTCCATCTTCCCAGCCACAAAACTGGAGTGTTTGGGGTTCACCACTGTCTCTTATATTGGCAGCCATGGACGTCATGTATGATTTTTTTCTTAACTCTCAGCCCTTTTATATTGACTTCTTCTTTGTTGTTTCTTTACTTTGTAGCTAATTGGCACTCATTCCTTGAGGATCAGCTGAATTACACCCTCCCACCTTCTCTGGGTGTCTCTTCTGGGTCTGCTGACTGCCCAGGACACCCCTCTGTGCATGGAGCCCACTGCTGGCTTTGGTATCAGTATATCCCACAGAGTTAAGGGGACAGGACCTCGCTCCATTTGTTCTCCTATCTCTAGCGCACTAACTGCTTCTCAATCAATGTGAATTTTTCATTAAGTTGCTGAATGAGTGAATGAAAGGAAAGAAACCCTACCACCCCTTGTCTTGGAGAACGTGGCCATACCAACTAGATCTCAGGCATCCCGGAAAATTACTGCAGAGGCAGCTTTCAAAGTAAGGTGGAGTAATTCTGGGGGGTATCTGCTAAGTACTTGTGCCCGAATAGGGCAGTTTCACCAAAAACTGGATTTGGGGGTAGAGACAAATCTCGTGTGGGTGCCAAGCAGCACGGGTCATGTGGTTTCACTTACATAACACACTCCCTAACCCTGCATGCGTTCTTTGTGTTTCTTATTACCTTTAAGCATTTAATCACATCCCCATCCCCTTCCCGTCTTCTCTCAAGCTGTACTTAGCACCTGGCACGGTCCACAGGCCCCACTTCACCCTAAGTTCTCTTGTTTCCATCACTCAAACAGCTTCTGAAGTCTTATTTCCTCCACGAAGCTTCTGACTAATTGGAAAAGAGGTAGCAATTTCCCCTGAGAAGCAGCCCCCTCCCTCTCTCTCTCCACGGGACTTTCTGCCAAAGGCCTGATTCCTCTGGGCTCCGACTCACCGCTCTGAAGACTTGTGCTTCACACAGAGTTTTCTGTCTGCATAGGTTAAGTTCAGAGAATACAGAGAACTTTGAACAATACCTTAACTTTTCCCCTGGACCAATAGGGCCTTAAAAGCAGTTTTAAATGAAGATGAGACGCTGAACATTTTCAAATTGCAAATTCCTTCTTTGGTTCAAGTTTACCGAGAGTCAATCGTTCCATAAAGAAAGGGTTTTTTAAAATACTTTTGATGTTCTCATCTGATCTTACTTTGATAAAGCGTAATTGATAGCTGACGCTCTTCTTGGTAACGTTGTCTAATGCTGTTAATTTTTAAGAATGGCGACGTCTAGGACAATAGAGGTTATCTTATACGAAAATGCGAAGTTTCATTGTCTACTGAATATGCCCTTCTCGCTCATATTTCACAAACGAGGAGACTATGACAGCTGATCCAGATCCAAAATTTTACATTGGATTAAATGGCAGATCTCAGACAGAAAGCCCGTACCCCTCCAGCTCTCAGACTTTCAACTTGGGCCCATCAGCTCACCTCAAAGGAGTGTATTAGGAGTAAATGTGTGCAGAAGAATTCACATAGGTCATGTAATGGCCCCTTTGTATTCTTTGATTTGTGAAGTTGGAATCACCCAGAATCAAAACAGCTCTCAAGACTCTAAAGTTGTAGGGCATTTTGTCTGCTCAAAATACAATTGGATCCATAAAAAGACTGACATGGTTGATTTCAATGTCTTTTCAACACCTTTCCTGAGGACACGCCTTTTTTTTTAGCAAGATGCCATTATTCTGTCCATCTACAAATTCAAGCCACTGACATGCATCAATACGCTGTATGAATGCTTCTTTGATCCTTTGCAAAATGTTACAGTCACCAGAGAGCAAAAGGGAAAATGAATGGAGGGAAGCCCCGAGGAGCAGTGTTTTATAAATCAGAATTTCCATGCAATTTATAGATGAGTTTACTGGATACCATGGTAGAATATGAATGCATCTCAACAGAAGTACCATAACTTGTGATGTTTATATATAAAATGTGCCACACAAATCATTTATCTAAACGTAACATATTGAAAGCTCCTACCTATTCGGGCACATTGAGGCACAGACTCCCTTTCTTTAAGGTACTCCGTGATCATACGCTACATACCATTTTTGTCATTGTATTTCAGGCCACTGGATGAGTGCAATGAAGTCTATTAGTACACTGAATAGGGTCTACAACTTCTAGAAGAACCAAAGGGTCAAATAAGTAGCATTTGCTAGCATTTGACGTGATTCAATTTTAAAAATTAAATGTCTTTCCTTCATTAAATGTCTCTTTAGATTTAATGGGTTTTCTATGTGTGTGGGACCAGCCATGGTAACTTTAAAAAAAATATATCAGCTTTATTGAGATCTAATTCACACACCATACAAATCACCCACTGAAAGTGTACTATTCGGTAGATTTTAGAATATCCACAGAGTTGTGCACAGTCACGATAACTTTCCAGTTGGCTATTTTAGAAATTTATAAAGTTGATATCAGTATAAATAGAAATCTTAGTGAATTCATTTAAACCACGTTAAGGTTTAACCATACATGGCAACCTTTTTGCTCCTCTTTTCCTGTTTGATGAAAAACATATTCTGAAGTGAGTGAGAATTAGTATTTCTGGTTATATTAATAATTGCTAACATTTAAAGAGCATAGACTATTTGGCAAGAACAATGTTAAAGTGTTTTACAAGCGTTATCTCGTATCATCATCAGGACAACCCTATGAGGTAAATACTGTTATTATCCTCATTTTATAGATAAAAGAACCAAGACTTGGTGGCGTTACGTTGCTTGTCCAAGGGGAGCTAGAAGGAGGCAGAAACAGAACTACTCCCGTTTATATAATTAACCCACCAAGCCCATCCTTCCTGCCCCATGTTCTGTTGCCTCTACTGTTACAAATAAGAATGTCTACGAAGTACGATGATAAGCTTGCTTGTCCAACGCACCCTATAAATACCTAATGCACCAGAGACAAAGAAGAGCAGTGGTGTTATAAGTACTGGCCCCAGCATTTGGCTTCAGAAAACATGATCGTACCAGTTACTAGCTTTGTGACTTTCAGACAAGTTACCAAGTCTCTCTGTGCCTCACTTTCCTCATTTGTCAAATGGGATATTGGTATTAATATTAGATCAAGAGAGTTAGGGATGTGCACATAGTAGGTGCTCAAGGCATCATTTATTTTTTAACTCGTCGACAGAAGCCTACTTTGTTCACAGAGGAAAGGGTGATAAGTCCAGACGAAATCATATCATCTGATTTTTCCAAAGAATGTCGTAACTTCTGGGAACCAATCAGGCCCCAGGTACTATTTTTTTCTCTAAAATATAATGCAGACTGGGGAAGCCTGGGTGGCTCAGTCAGTAAAGTGTCTGCCTCCGGCTCAGGTCATGATCTCAGGGTCTTGGGATCTAGCTCTCTGCTCAGGAGGGAGTCTGCATCTCCCTCTCTCTTTGCTCCTCTCTCCTGGCTCATGTGCTCTCTCTCTCTCTCTCTCTCTCAAATAAATAAATAAATAAAATCCTTAAAAAAATAAAATACATAAAATATGATGCAAGCTGTAGACACAATTAAATTAATCTAGCAATGTTCTAAGAACAGTTGTAATGAGTCATTTTTTGAATTCTAAAGCAGTGGTTCTCATCCTTCATGAAGTTAAGACTCCTTGAAGGATCTGATGAAAGCTGCTATGAGTCTTTTTCAGAAATATTCAAATATGCACATGCAGATACGTTTTTACACATAATTTCAGGGGTTGAGAGGCCCCTGAAGCTCATGGCCCCCCAGAAAGAATCCCCGTCTCTAAGGGATATGATTGATAACCACATTCCATGTCCTTGTTAGCCAGTGGGAAGATCTTGAAAAAGCTTTACAGCATCTCCAAATTCAATATTCTTCCTTTCCCCTTAAAATAAAAGGATTGGAGCAAAATGATCTCTAAAATTCTTTTTAAGTCTGATTCTCTAATTCTAACTTCTGAATTACGTAACAACTTCTGTTGACCAACCAATTTCAGTAATTCATTATTCTTCTCCATGGGTTTCTTAATTAATATTGATCTTGCTTTAGCTAGTGCTGCCAATTCGGAAGAAAATGGAAAATTACCTTAATCTTTATAGATTTTGAATTTCTAATTTACTGCCCAATTTCATCCAAGTTTGTATAAGTGAAATTTACATATTTATGTACTCTATCAATTATTTGGTTATTAATACACAAATCAGATCTGAGCTGCCTATAAATAGAGTACATTGCATTCTTCCTGAAAATCCTCATGACTTTGGGGATACTGGTCATCTAGAACGCCAAACATTATTGATCAGCCCCATATGTGGCTATTAATATACTTTGTGGATCACTGAGGTTTAAATGTGGATCACTGATAATAATAACACTCTCCACATCTTCCTAATCCTGTGTGTCCACAAATTGCTGTCCTGTGCATCATCTCAATTACTATGACCACTTTTTAATTTTCTTTTTATTTTGGAATAAATTCAGATTTACAGAGGAGTCACTGAGATAGCACAGAAAGTCCCCATAGACCCTTTACCCAGCTCCCCCCAAATGTTAATATCTTTTGGAAAGTATGGATTAGCCGTGTATGGACTAGCCCTTAATTTGTGTTTGATGTTTACTCATGAGTAGGCTATGAGTTATGTTTTTTGGGGGAAGAATGCCATGGAGTGAAGTGCCCAATTCATTACATAATTTCACTGGGTATATAATATCGATGTTACTTAGCATTGGTGATGTTGACCTTGATCACTTGGTTAAGTTTGCCAGTTGGTTAAGTTTGCCAGTTGTCTGCACAATACAGTTACAATTTTTCCCTTTTCTTACACTTCATTGGAAGCAAGTCATTAACTACAGTCCATATTCAAAGGGAGAAGAATTAAGCTTTAATTCCTGGAGAAGGAGTGTGTCTTCATTTGGTATTTGGAATTTTTCCATAGACAACCCCCTTTTAAAGCACATGCTACTGTTTCCCTTTGCTTAGATGAAGATAGGGCTCACACTGACCAAATCACACTGCTAGGACACAGTAGAGCTAGCTTGCAAAACCAGCTCTTGTCATTCCAAACCCATTCATTCTTCCATGACACCATAGCATCTCTATTTAGGTAAATAGCATCCTGTGTTTTGGTGGGAGTCCAGCGATATGCACTTAAATTTTGTTTTGCAACTAAAATACCTTTTAGTTGATACCACTTGAGGGTAGCCCAAAAAGTCGATGTGGTTTCCCAAATCTGCTTCCATGTGTATGGTATGACCTGGGAGATTCTGGTTTTGTCTGGATCCACTCTATTTTGATTCTAAGCACCAGTCAGCCTCCTGTATCCTCAACTAGATCTTTTTCTACTACAAGACGGTTCAATCAAAATAGAGACTTCATCTTTCTATTACACTAATAAAAGGCAGAACTAACAATCAGAGACCTTGCTGTAGATAAAAGAAAGATTTGTTGTCCTCAGACTCAGTTTATAACCTAGTAAAATAAATGCCCATCAAAAATGGACTTCCAGAACTCCACAGAGTGATCTGGATTAGCTAAGCAATCCAGACAAATTTATGGATCAACGTCGTTGGCTGCCCAGTGTCAGCAGCATTCTCCACTTTGCTTTGGTTGCAGACACCAGGCTTGGGAGAGCTGTCAGCTGGTAATGATTTTCGGCCCCAGCAAAGGGAGGCCAAATTGTAACAGGTGACACAAAGGGGAAAGATTCTGTATCAGATTACTAATTCCCAAGAGCTACCCCAGGTCACTGGACTTCCCACGTGTGAAGTTCAGGAATTTAGAGACATTTTAAAATTAGCATTTATTCTGGTACAATTACTTGTCTTATCAGTCATTCAAGTAATGTTTAATAAGCACTCCTCTGCTTGTGGTGATTCACTAAGCCCGGGGGAGAGTTAATCCAGAATGACAGGGTCTCCGCCCACTGGGCACTTACATTCGAACACAAAGACAACAGACCCACACATAAAGGGGAGACATTCCATCCGAACACGAAAGGGAGGTTTGTTTTATGTTGGAGGTGTTTGGGGGTTCTTGGCTTTTGTTGTCTGCTTCCCAGGGGTGTGTGTGTGTGTGTGTGTGTGCGTGTGTGTGTGTGTGTATGTGTGAAAGAATAAGAAGTAAATTAGAAGCACTAAGAGTTTAAAGAACTAGGGGAAGAAGCAGAGTGTGCTGGTGATTAATTTCAGGTTTCAATATTAAGTTTAATAAACTCTCCCTCAGGTTTTGCTGTGCCTAACAAGTCAAATATGGAGGTTTGAGAAGTGGAAGCATCAAATCTCGAAATTACTGTGGACTGACCTTGTATACAGCTCCTCACAATCCGCATGTCTGTATTTTCTGCCCCGCTGTTCCCTGACCCCTTGTCCTGCAAATATCTTTAATACGCCTTCATTCGAGGAGGCACGTTCCCTAAAGACAGGCTGCAATCTGGGTGGGGTGCTTCTCCTGGAGAAGTTTCTCTACTGCGTGGTCCTTTTCCTCTCTCCCTTCTGTCTAATGGGAGCTACTAGCGTGGAGTCAGAGACTTTTCTCTACACGATTTTTTTTCTCTCCACCTGAATTTTCTAATCTGTAAAATGTGGATAACACTTGTAAGTTGATCACGAGAATTTAAAAAAAAATTAATGTATATCTAAAAGCATTTTACAACCAGTGAAACACTCTTCACATATAAGAAAACTTCAAGGGATTTTATAGTCAAGACTATACATAGTTTCTAATCAAATGGTAATCACCATTTTAGCCTCTGTTCAGGAATTATCTCAAGTTTGGGCCATACATTTAATTTTCTCATGAATTAAATGACTGACTTATTGTCAGAGATCTTTAAAATCAACTACGCTAAAATAAAAACAATTATGTATTATCTGAAATAAATAAAATAAAATAAAATAAAATAAAATAAAATAAAATAAAATGCCCTAGATGAGTCAGGCTGTTAAACAGGGAAACACGTGGGTTTTTCCTCATTTTAAAAATTGTGGCGAAATATGCATACTATAAAATTTACCACTTTAACCATTTTTAAGCATACAGTTCTGTGGTTTAAGCACAGTCACATTGTCCTACACCATCGTCACCATCTGTCTCTAGAATTTTTCATCTTCCCCAACTGAAACTCTGTACCCATTAGAAAATAACTCACCCCAACCTCTGTCAGCCACCATTCTACTTCCTGTCTCTATGAATTTGGCTCCCCTAGGGATTTCGTATAAGTGGAATCTTACCGTGTTTGTCATTTTGTGGCTGGCTTATTTCACTTACCATATGTCCTCAGGGTTCATCCATGTTGTAGCCTGTGACATGTGGGGTTTTGAGGAAGAGCTTCCAAAGCTTGAGTTCCAACTCTACCACTTATTAGCTATGTGAAAAAAAACCCATAGGTGACTGAAGCCAAAATAAAATTGTCAAGGAAATAATTGGGTCTATAAGAATACACGAGTACACACACACCCACACTCCGAGGAAGCCGACTTCACATAAACAAGGGTTTTCACTAGAGATTAAATAGTCAGCCTTTTAGGGGTGCATTTGAAGAGTCGTGTGCACACCACATGGGCTCCTTGCCTTTTGTATGGGACCCTCGAGCTCTAGCCTTATGGAGCCAGATTCTCCTCCAGAGTTGCTATCTTTACACCTATTCTCCTCGACACGGGAACAAAGGGAATTAAACATTTGAAAGCAACAAAAATCTCCCGACAGTTACCACTCTGGATATTCACTGCAGGCTGTTTAGAATTTTTCTTCGTATTGTTTTATTTGTTTACCAAACAAACATGCATGTAGGTATATTTGGACGGATACATACATATACCAACATCCAACTACAAGGCCAGAAATGAATTTGTACCTGAAGTCTAGCTTTTTACGTGCTTCGTGAAACCTTCATCGAGTTCCTTTTTTCAATTGTAAAATGGTTGCGAGTTCTTAGCCGCTGTAGACAATCCAAAAATGTATAGAGAATCGGAGACAGGAGATAAATTTTACTCGTTAAAAATTATTAGGGGAAAGGGCATAAAAATTCCGGAAAGAAAACACCTCAAGAAGAAGAGTCCCCTCTGAGGCCTTCACTGTGTATATATTGGAGTCAATATTCTTAGGGAAAGAGCATAAAACATTTAACAAAAAATTAGGGATGGAATGAATACACCCAGGGAAGCCAACAGCATATATGAAAGTAGATTCACTAAAAGCAAATACACTAAGTAAAAGTACTTGTTAAAGATGCACTGCGAAATTTTTATTGCTGTTGAGTGGCAGATTGTTTCATACTAAAGGTCGTGAAAAGAGCCGGAGGCTGACCAGACCAAGACGCAGGCACGACCAGCCGCTTTCTGCCTAACAGGGTTCGACTTCCATTTCTCGCCATTACGAGATTACCCCATTTGCGACAGCAGACTTTCCTCAGCAAGTTTAGCCAACGGTGATCCTAGTACTTTGAAGGTAGAACAAAAATGTCCTTTGCCCTTCCTCTGCTGGGAGGAAACACTTCAAAATAGTTGTGTGAGAATAATCATTTTTATTTATTTTTTTTTTACTTTAACCAGTCAGTTATACTACAGCTGAGGGCTCAGCCCTGTATGTCTGGCTCCCCTGTGGAGTTTCTTGAACATACTGCTGTCCAGGTCCCAGCCCCGGAGATTCTAACTGAGGGTCTGGGTGATGCCAGGACATCAGTACTTTTAAAAGCTTCCCAGAGATTTTAAGTGCACCCAGGTCTGGGAACCACTGCACTCAAGTTACCCGTATATTTGTGTTCATTTTTCACCTTGCTGCTTGTCCTCTACTTGTGTCTCTCAATTATCTACTATAACAAGAGTGTTTTCTGTGTGGCAATTGTCCCCAAGAATATTATAGGAGTTATCTCTTCACTGATCTTCATACTAGACCTTCCAGATGCTGGTGGCCCCTCTCCAGTCACCAACATGGCTTTGATCCCACCAGGTCAGTCAAGAGTCATCATGTCTGCTCCTGTTTCTGAGCAATGAGGCGACCTGATCTACATATTTCCTAAATATGAATGCAAAAAGAGAAAGTACTTTCAAGGAAAACTGAGATGAATACTTTGTTCGAATGAAGGCGAGTCACAAGGAAAAACTGTTGTCAAATTAGACATGGATGAAAAATTCTAAAAATGGAGAAAATAACAAAAATCAGGAAAAAAATCTCGACAATGTCTGTACTTATCTTGTTCCACTTTAAAGAAGCGTAAGCTGGAAATCATAAATGAAGTTTAGGGGTATGATTTATTTAACAAAGAGAAAAAGAGAGAAAGGGAAAGAAGGAACTCCAGTCATGCCCAATAAATAAGTTATCGTGTCTATGACTCATTGAAAGGAACACATTCAGATGCTGTATTATTTCTCTAGAAAAAAAGGCTTATATTGGCATGTACACCAATGTTGTTGAATAAATCAGGAACACCAACAAAAATTCCTCTTCCTCCTCCTCCTTTTCCTTCTCCTGTGTCATAAATGATACTCAGAAAACTGAAAGAATTAAGAAACATGACACAAAATAAACCTTACCTGTCAGGTATGACTGCTAAGCTAAAGGCTTGAAAATCACTGCCTCAGACAACAACTTACAGTCAACTCTATGTGGTATTCAATGGCTTACCGGTGATGAAAAAAAATCAATGCGAAACCATGGATTTTCTGAATTTTAATCACATAACTAAAAAAAGGGGGCGCCTGGGTGACTCCGTCGTTTAAGCATCTGCCTTCAGCTCAGGTCATGATCTCAAGGCCCTGGGATCGAGCCCCACATCGGGCTCCCTGCTCAGTGGGGAGTCTGCTTCTCCTTCCCACTCTCCCTCTGTGCCCTCTCTCCCTCTCAAATAAATAAGTAAAAAAAACTTTTAAAAAAAGTTAATTGAAAAAAGGAAGTTTCTAAGGAAGTTAATGCGAGGCACTTGAGTGCCTCAGTTCATTAAGCATCCAACTCTTGATCTCAGTTCGGATCTTGATCTCGGGGTTGTGAGTTCAAGCCCCGTACTGGGCCCCACACTGAGAGTGGAGTCTACTTAAAAAAAAAAAAAAAAAGGTAGGAAGTTAATGGAGTGGGAGGATATCAAGGGGGAGAAAATCATTTGAAGTAGCAGATGAGAAATCACTATGTAAAGTGATTTTGCCCTTTTGGGGTTTTTCTTAGAACAAAGCAGCGCCCACTGCGGTTCTTCCGGTCCACAGAGCCTACAAGTCACTAGGTAGGGTGTCTCTTGCCGGTGCACGTTAATTCCATAAATAAACGTCCTTAACTTACCACAGAGAGCAGTTTGTGCACTGCACGGATCAGGTTCAACAAATATGAAATAATAGCCCAGTTGAAAAGAAAAAGTCAAATATTGGGTGTGTGTGACAAAGGTTCCATTCTGTGTTAATTTTAGCAGATGAAGGTATGTGGCTTTTACAGTGATTTCTTTCAGTCAGATTTTAATTCGAAGCCGGATATTTATTTGACAGGGTAAAGTCCTTAAAAAGCCTTCATTTGATGCTTCGGATTGATTTGTCATTATATCCTAAGTCATCGCCTTTGTATTAGATTTAACAACATGTTAACATTGTATGGAAAGAAGACCTGTTTCTACAAGTAAATTCTTCGTGGAACTCAGACCAACAGGCAGGAACATCTTGCCTGCACTCAAACACACACACACACACACACACACACTTTAAATCCTTAAAACTTGTGGAGGCTTCACAAGAGCATGAAACGTTTTTCCCCTCTGTCTGGAATTGCACTGAAAAATCTCCCTAATTGCAACATATGTATACAGACATCTATATGCATATTCATTTATGTACCATAATTTTGCCAATATGATATACTGTGCCCTCTGAGAGGATCAACAGTCTTTGGGAAATCAGAAAATCATTGAAAATGTATCCCAAATAGTGTTTTGTGCCTTTCACTTCTCTAACAAAGGATCCTGAATAATAAGCGCTATGAAATTTATTAAGGACCTACCATTTTCAGGAGAATAATACAACACAGGTTCACGGGCACATTAATTTTAAAAGTACCTTTGCACGGGCACTAGGTACAAAGCCCCGAGCCAGGGGAGGTGGAGCAGAGAGCGATGTGTCACATGTGATCTCTAATTTCCGGCTGGCGTTTGCTTGACTGATTTCCGCCGACCACGCTCACCCTCTTCGTCTCAAAGGATCACGAAGCCATGTTGCTATCAAAGGTCCCCAAGTGTTGAAAAGGGGGAGAGAGGAAGGAGGAGAGAATCCACTAATGTGGAACCCTCGCAAAAGGACAGACAAGCACTTAAATTAAATCTTTCCAGCCCTAACTCTCGTCCTTCCCACACCCCTGCCCTTAAGGGAGTCCGTGGATTCTTTAAGTGGCACAGCTGTCAAAAGAAGGGTCTCCTGTGATAGCTAATACCCGTTCACATGCTCAGTGTACTTCCCGTCCTTCTCAGCAGGCATTTGCTCATGTTCACTGTGCCAATATCAAAGGCTACAGAAAAGACAGAGTGTCCCATTTTATCTGAGGATGGCAAAATGCATGCCACACATTACCAAGCATCCCGTTTGCAATATGAAGCAAACATCACTAGCCATAGCTTCTTGGAGAATAAATGCAGGTAAAGAGTGTCTAAGCTACTTGCTCAACATTCACTGGCAAATCAGTGGAAGGGTTTGGAGCAGCAGTCGAATCTCCCCATGCCTAGTCATTCCACTTATTTATTTTTCCAATTTTTGAAATTATCCTTTACAAACCTGCCTCAGGGGACACATTCAGACAGCTAGAATTTCAACAAATAAAACACTCCCGAAACAGCAGTAAGAACTCACACTAATTTATTTAAAGCAGTACTCCTTAAATACTTGGTGTTGGTTTGCTATGGAAGACAATGGTTTTTTTATGGCTCCCCCAGAAGTGTGCAGTGCACAATCTGAGCAGCTGTATGAAACAGCGTTGCTTGGCGATATTTGAAATATGAACTAGTCCTAACTGGACAATCCTGTGTCAAAATCAGAACTGTCAAAATGATAGTGAATGTTTCATGCAGTAATGTCTTTACTAGACACTCTGACTATCTGTTGAAGATATCCATTACTGTGTTCCATTGGTTGAAAGCTTCTTGCTGAAATTCTCCAGTACTGTGGGGGAAAGGTTTCTGGTGGCAGGTAACTGCCAGGATATTGACAACCGCTTAGTAGTTCACAAAATATTTCTTCAGTTTTACGCGTGTGAAAATTTCTAGTTATCCAACTGGTCCTTAAAAATGGATTTGGGCTTCTTTACTGAAAAATTAAAAAATTATGTATTTATGATCAAGAGTTGTCTACTGTTGAGAAAATGTAAACTTTATGGAAATATCTTACTTGGAGAAATGGATCATGATTTAGTGAATAGAAATAGTTATATTTCAATTTCATTACACGCCAAATATAAACAAAAGGAATTCTTTCTTAGCCACTTCCAATCATAACAGTAAAAGAATTGAGGTTTAAAATAAATGTTTGTTTAGCTTACTATTATAAAGTAATTTCAACCTAAACAGTTTGGTTTCTGTCTTCTGTATTCCCCCACATGCTGGCGTAGCACTTTACTGTAATTACCAATCATAGAAAATTAAAGACTGAAATTACATAGGAAATGTATACATTTTGGTAACAAATCAAGGCCCAATAAAAATACCTGAAATCTCAAAAGATTATTTGCTTTTCCAATGTATTTGAAAGGAATGTCCAGCTTCAAAGATTAAAAATTTTTGTAAAGCATTCCTTCAATGATCCCAAAATTCAGGCAGATATTTGAAAACAGCTTTCAATTCAGGTCTACAAATGATGCAGAAGAAATGGACTTCTCCAGTTTGATTTTCCATGTTTTCCATGGGCAAAATGAATATAGAAACTAAGGCTAAGAATAATGGAGAAGAAAGTTATTGCCATTCTGATAGTTTTATCGGAGAGCCAAGGTCAGTGGAAAAAGCATCGAGTTAGATTTTGGTTCTGCACCTGCTTCTGCCCAGCTATGACTTTATCTTCCTGAACTCCAGGTTTTTTTTTTTTCACAGTAAGCAAAAGGGTTTGCACTAACGGGGGTCTCTCAAGTTTTTACTGGAGGGTGGAGGTAAAGAAAGAAGGTGGTAATTTGTTTGCATAGAGACAGTAAGATTATTTCAAACTGTAGCCACCTGAGATCCTAAAGTTCTTACTCTCAAAAATGGTATTTTCTGCTCTCCCCATTTGACCATCACTTCATCTATGTCAACATCCTTGGGATGCTAGCACCTAAAAAAGCAGACATCTCCTGATGATGACACTTAATATCCTTTAAGTCATACAATTCTATGACTCATGCTACCTATTTAAAAAAATAATAATAAACTCATCTACAAAGTAAAATATTCATGGTACAATGTTAAATAAAAGAGTACCATGTAACACATAACTAGTGTGAGTGTAAGGAAAAAAAAATGAAATCTTAATGTTATTTATGGGAGGATTTTTTAATTTTTATTGATGCTTTCCTGTCTAATTTTCTGAGTAAAGTGTATAAATTTAGAATAAAATACATAATAATTTCAATGTAATTGCTTTTTATTATTGGAATAAGAAACAAATTCAATGCACATTCATCCCAGCTTAAATTTTGAAAGATAAAAATTACATAAAACCTAAAACCTAACATGATTAACAAGGGCCTTCATGAATTAGTTCTGCTATGTTTGGTATGTTTCATACCATCCAACACACACACACACACACACACACACACACACACACACCCCTATCCAGTGTCCCAGGTCAGCTAAGAAGCCACTTAAGCTTCTGGACATGATCTCCAGGGATTTTCTGCCTCTCTGTTCTTGAAATGTTCTTCTCACTCACCTTACTTTGATAATACCTACCCATGCTTAGTCTCGACCTAGGCATTATTTCCTCCAATAGTCTTTGCTGGGCACCAACCCCATCAGAGTGAGTTAGACGTTCTCCTGTGAATCCCAATAATTCACCATACTTATTCCTGATGTAGCACTCACCATAATATTTCATAAAGCTCTAGCCCCCTACACTGAACAGCCAGTTCCTTGAAAGCAAGTATTCATTCAGAGTTGTACTCAAAGGACATAGCAAGTGCCTGGCCCAGAGTTGGTATTCAATACGTACTTTTAGACAGAATGAGTTAACAGAAACTCTCTTCAGAAGTGACTGTAAGGCAGTTAAAACCCATCCATTCCCTCACATCCTGAAACTCTTCTTCTGTCTACACATCACTATCATCAATATTGGGGTTTTGATTCTCCAAAGGAACAAACCACATTCATCTCCTTGGAGTGGAATCTTGTTTCATTGTCAGAAGGAACAACAACAAAATAGAAAAACCTAGAAAGGAAGAAACTGAACACACCCCCTTGGTTGATGTATTGTGTGTATGCTCATTTGCTTATTCATTTCTCTGTGTTTACTCATCCTCCCCTAGCTTCAGGCAGGCAGGAGCCACGTCTATTTCCTTTACCAAGACCAAGTACAGTGCCTGGAGCAAAGATAATGGGCAGATAATATTTGTGACTGACAATGATTTCTTTGTCATTGTTGCTACCTAGACAATATGAATGACATTAGAAATTGCCTGAGAAGAAAGCAATCAATTTTCTATATTTGATGAGCTCATACAGAAACAAAACCAGGAAAATAAGGCCAGAATAATTCCAAATACCCTTCACTGTGCTCAATTAATTGTTTACAATTTAAACTGCATTTGTTTGTAGGCAAAGAGATGATTTTTAATTTTATATTACAGAATCTAACTCCCAACTCTGAGTGGAAAGTCAAATTGACAAATACAGCAAATTTTAAAACTTGGAATATTCAATTCATGAGACCCAAAGTACACCATTGGAAGTATGTGCATATGTGTGTATATAAGCCTGCATAGTGACATAAATATGATCCTTTAACATCTTTATTTTCTTAGTTCTGCACTGTATGGATGGCATCTTTTATCAACTGGTCTCTATTTAAAATTTGAAAGATTGCTAGTTTTTTGGCATTATATAAATAGAATGAGAGAGTATAAGTGCAGATTACTGAATGTATGTTTTCCTAAATATTATAATGCCCTAGATATTCTTTCTATATATGTGGATCACATTTTTTAAAAATATGACTATTTCTTAAATATTGCCTGAGATTCTCCTCCATATTCACATGATTCTTTGGGGACTCTGGTATTTCAGCACTAACAGAAATACATTTTATGTAATGCTATTTCCAATCTGAAAGACAACTTGTTGGATAGTTTCTGGAAAGAAAATTATTTTGGTTCCTGTTGTGACTTTTGAAGCCAACTCTTAAGACACCTGCAAGGCAGGAAAAAAATCTTAAAGCTGGCCACAGGTGCAGAAATAACCATTTGTAGAATGTGGACCTTGAGATTCTAAAGCGCAAAGCCCCAAACCCAGCCATCATGAGACAAACAGGTCCAGATCTATGAAACAGCCACAAAAATTTTGACCAGAAGCACAGCTGCTGTTAAGAATTAGACTCAGGACTTAACATTTGTTTTAACTCTTTTTTTCCCTCAAAAAAAAAAAAAAAGAATATATAGGTGAGTGTGAATCCAGACCCATTCAACTCATTCAACTCATTCAACTCAACTATTTCCGGACGCTCTGAAATTCTAATTCACATCTGATTCATGTACCACTCTTTTCTTTATTACACACAAAAAACATAATATAGGTCTCTTCTTTTATTTTGGAGTCTAGGGGTTGTTAAATTGCAGAAAACACCATGTAAATGATGATTTCACTCAATGTTACATAGACATTTCCTGTACTTATAAATCAGCTGTTCTCTCACATTCATTTAAAAATGAAAGGACAATTTGGGGAAGATGACAAAATAGGAATCACCAGAAATCTATCTACCCAACTAGTCAATAATTGTACTGGCACAATCTGTCTGATGTGACTGTTTGGGAACTCTGGAGTCTATTCAAAGACTTGTAACTTCCAAGACAAGGCTTCAGTGGTAAATTGTAAGTTGTGCCTACTTTTGGTCAATTAAAGCTCTTAGCACAGTAGCAGTTACCCATCCCCTGCCCTCTAGCCCAGGCAGGCAGCTCTGCATGTGTTCCATGCATAGCATGGAAGCTCCAGCCAAAGCAATTAGGCAAGAAAAATAAATAAATAAAAGGCATTCAGATTAGAATGGAAGAAGTAAAATTATCTGTTTGCAGATGATCTTATATGTAGAAAATCCTAGATTCCACACAGAAAAAAGAAATTCAGCAAAGCAACAGGTTACAAAATCAACACACAAAAGTGAGTGGCATTTTTATACACTAACAATAAGCATCTGGAAAGGAAATTTAAAAACCATATCCATTTAGGGGTGACTGGGTGGCTCAGTCGGTTAAGCGGCTGCCTTTGACTCAGGTCATGATCTCAGAGTCCAGAGATCGAGTCCCACATCAGGCTTACTGCTCAATGGGGAGTCTGCTTCTCTTTCCCATTTTTTCTCCCCCCACTCATGCTCTCTCTCTCTCTGTCATTTATTCTTTGTATCAAATAAATAAATAAATAAAATCTTTAAAAAATATATCCATTTACAATAGCATCAAAAATAATAAAATATTTAAGAATTAACCAAGGAAGTGAAAAACCTGTGCAATAAAAACTACAAAAATGGAAATATATTTCCTATGCATGCACTGGCAGGCAATATTATTAAGATGTCAATACAACTCAATCTGCAAATTCAATGCACTTCCTATCAAAATCCCAATTTTTTTTGCAGAAATTAAAAAATCTATCTTAAATTCATATGGAATCTCAAGAGATCCCAAATAGCCAAAAAAATCTTGAGGGGAAAAAATTGGAGGATTCACACTTCCTGCTTTCAAAACTAACTACAAAGTTACAGTAATCAAAACAGTATGGTACTGACACAGACAAGGATAGGGATCCCAGAAATAAGTTCTTACATATATGGTCAAAAATTTTTGACAGGGAGCCAAGACCATTGAATGAGAGAAAGACAGTCTTTTCAACAGATGGTGCTGGCAAACTGGATAGCTATATGCAAAAGTGGGAAAAGCCATATGGGAAAATGAAGTTGGAGCCTTATTTAATTCCATTTACAAAACTTAAAACAGATCAAAGATCGAAATGTAAGAGCTAGACATACAGAATCTTGAAGAAACTCAGGCTAAATTTTTTACAACACTGGATTTGGCAATAATATCTCAAATATTACAATAAGGAGCCATCAATGGATGAATGAATAAACAAAATGTGGTATAAACATACAATGGAATATTATCCAGCCTCTTAAAGGAAGGAAATTCTGAAACATGATACAACATGAATGAACCATAAGACCATGGTTAAGTGCAAAAAGCCATTCGCAAATGACAAATACTGTATGATTCCACTTATAAGAGGTAGCCAGAGAAGTCAAATTCATAGAGGCAGAAGGCAGAAGGGTTGTTGCCAAGAAATGGGGGAAGGAGGAATGAGGAGCTATTATAAAGTTCCAATTTTGCAAGATGAAGAGTTCTGGAGATGGATGGTGATGATGGGTGCACAATATGAATGTACTTAACATCACCGAACTGTATATTTTTAAATGGTGAAAATGGTAAATTTTATGTTACATGTACTCTACGACAATTTTTTTTAATTTTAAAAACAAGCAAAAAAAAGGTGAATGGAAACAAACTTCATCTCCAAGAAAGCTCTTCAGTTTTTTGAACTTTCTATCAGATCAATTGCCCACCCCAAGGACTTCGCAAATCAGAAAACACTTTACAGATATAGATTTTCATTGGTGGCAATGGTGATAGTGGTGGTGATGCTATTACTATTATTAGTGTTACTAATACTATCATTAATCTAGGCAAGCACGCAATTGCAGAATGGTGGAATTTAAGAAAGGCTAGACAGATCTGTATTTGAACCCTGATTTGTGCACTTACGAAATGCGTGGCTAGAACACTGTACTTTTGTGTTTTGAGCTTCAATTTCCTCTTATAAGAAAGTTACTAGAACACCTCTCTTACAAGGATTAGATTAGAAGGGATTAGATTGGTAAGGGTTAGAAATAGTGTCAATGGAGTGCCTAGCACAATGTCCAAACATGGACATGCAGTAGATGTTCAATAAATTACAATCATAAATAAAAATAAATAAAATAAATTGTTTTGCTATCATTAGTATAAGTAAATGATTGCAAATAGAAAATAATATAATGCACACTAACACACTGCATTGTATCTAGTATGCACTCAATAAACCCCAATGCATTATCTTCATCATTATCAACACCATCACCATCATGATGCTAAGAGGCTCCTTTTCTTTTTCCTTCTGTCCTTCTGTCTATTCACTGTCTTTCCTGCCAATTCTGGAGCAATTACAACCTGTGATCTTCAACAAGCTGTTTCTAAGGCAAGTGTATCACTTATCTTTTTTCCAGAGAAGCTTATTTTCCACTTTAGCGGAATGTATTTTATCTAGAATAAATAAGCCAAAATACAAAGTTCAAAATATTCATTTTCAATGCATTACAGCTTAATTCTCTTCAAATATTTGAGAATCCATGAAAAAGAAAATTTAAATTCTCTTGTGTTTTTAAATCAGGAAATATGGGTTTTCTGTAGTTTGTCTTAAATAATCAATATTTGTCAACATTTCTGTTCTCTCCAGAGGGTAGTAATTAGAACTGAGTAGTAAATTATCATTAATGTACATAAATGTAAGTGTCATATGTGTCTTGTAAAACAAACATCTGGTGAAATTCCTGAGTGAATCTATACATTATAAAATGGAATGCATTTTTCAATGTTTCCTAAAAGCCTAAATAACTTTTATTTCCTCCCTAAAATTGGGGACTTTCTAAATAACATTATTCTTAGTTTATAATCTTCATATTTTTCCATGGCTCCACATTGTCCCATCCTTCCTTCCCTCCATATGTCTGAAACACACTCATTTAACACAGCAAGCTTATGTTAATTACCAGAGACAAGTGTTAATGGATTTTAATTTTGCTTTATTAGAATTTATGCAAATTTCACTGTGTTGAGATTCCAAATAAAACCCTTACAGTCACAACATTTTTTTTTTCTTTTGCTGTTCACTTTACTTTGTAGAAGGGATAGAGGAAAGTTTTGGTGACAGGAACTGTTGCTAGCAATATTCCTATAATGAGAAATAGGTGTCACAAAATTATTTTTAAACCGTGAGTTTCATAATTTCTTAATTAGCACTGATGTCTTTCCTCTAAAGAGTCAAATATTCGGCTATACTTGATAAGCTTACTCATTTTTTATTATCTTAATGACTTTGTTTATTTGTTTTTATCGTGATCCAAATGTGTGCATTGTTATACACTCAAGAACATTCTTTCTATTCCATCCCATGGATCCCATGCCATGGATTTATTAGAAAGTTATTTGGGTAATTTCATAAATGCTCTGCAAAATGAAAAACAGGAGAACTTTAGATATATTCCTGGCTCTAAAATTATCATTTTCATATTATCCAGGAGATATAAACATAAGATTGAGCTTTCTAATATTCAAAATCATTCAAAAATACTTTCTATTTGCATAGCTTTTTCCGCAGCGCTTTCACAGAAATCCTGTTTTAAATTCTCATAATAACCCCAAAATAAAGTAAGGTCTATTATCTCCACTTTCCACACTCAGAAACTGAAGTACTAGCTAGAGCCCAGGCTCCTACACCTTGGATTGGATTGGATTGGATTGGATTGGATTGGATTGGATTGGAACAGTCCGACGTGACTGAAAGCAGAGTGTCCTTTCTTTTACACCATGGGTGCCTTCAACAATCAAGTTCAGTATTGAGATAAATAGGAACCTTGCGCGAAGTAACTTCTCAAGTACCTGGATGTGGTGGTGTTAAAAATATTTCCATAAATTCTCAGATATTTCTCCCTTCCCTAAAAGGTGGGGTTTAATCCTCCTCTCCTGGATAGTGGGCTCCATTTTGTTAGTTGGCTCCAACAAATAGGACACACAGAAATGAAAGCCCATCACTTCCGCAATTGGGTTATAAAAAGACTGCAGCTTCCATCTTGGGGGCTCTTGCTTCAGTCACTCACGCTGGGAGAAACTAACTGCGTTTTCCTAAGGACACTCAGGCAACCTTGTAGAGAGGCTCTTGTGAGGAACTGGGGCCAAGAGCCGCATGAGTGAGCCTCCACAGACGACGAAGTCAAAGCGTCAAATGGCGCAGCCTCAGCGGACATCTGCTTACACCTTATGAGAGACTCTGAGCCAGAAGAACCCAACTAAGCTACTCCTGAATTCTTGACCCCCTGAAACTATGAGATAATAAATGCTTGTTGCAAGCCACTACGTTTTTGGGGTAATTCATTGCACAGCAATAGACAACTAATACCATGTGCTTGTCAGAGCCTTTGATTCTTAGAAATAAGGCAAATAAATTAAGGAGGAGAGGACGCCAGTGCCCAGGGTCCCACCATTGGGGCCTTGGATAGTACAAAGAAAAGTAGAACATTTTTCAAACTCAGAAGGCAAAGAGAACACTGGATCATGGCTTCTTGGGGACACATGGCTAGCTAGAGGTACTTGCGGTTAAGAGCTGTGCCTTAGAATCAGAACTTTCTGGGTTAAAAGTCCAGCTCTGATGTTTGCTATGGAACACCTACAGATTATTTTGCAGTTTTATGCTTCAATCTCCTCACATGTAAAACGCAAATATTAAAGAATTCCGCAACGCTCTTGTGAGGATTAAAGGCGATACCATATAAAAAGTACTTAACTTAGTTCCTCATTCATACAAAAGGCTCGACAAATGCCAGTGACTACAACTAGCAGGAGTAGCAGCAGAATTGTAGGAGAGCATTGGCCGAGTAGAACTAGGCTTTGGGAGAACAACACTTGGGGTGCTGTTGGGTCCTGAAGCCCACTGTATGTTGATGTCGCAGGACTCACAGGAGCCTGAAGAGTCACTGGAGGCCCCGAGACTCCACCCACAGGCCCTAGGACACATAGGACCTGGAGATTTCCTAATGCAGATAACCTGGTGGCAGAGGACGTCACTAGGTAGAGCCTCTGGAGTTGGTGATCCCACAAAGCGTGAGTTCAGAGTTCAGTAGTGATTCCCATGATATCCTGAAAAGGATGGAAGCGAGGACTGTGTGGGGTTTGGACAGGGGCATGTGAGATCTGCTAGGAGGTAAGAAACAGGAATATGTTGGGTTCATGACCGAGTACAAGAGCTGCTTGAAGCACATTTGCACTGTTGCTTTCATTTGGGAATGCTGTCTTAGTTCTTGGGACAAAGAGCAAAGTCCCTAGAATACAGAAAAATAGAGCCTGTAATTCAACTTTCTGGAATGGGTTTCCCAAGGGTGGGACATGGTATGTTTTTTCACCTTGCCCATGCTGTCTGTCTCGGACTTTACTGTTCATTCCCCCCGTTAAGTACTCCCTTCCTCCTCAGACCCCTCTCTGAACGGACAGTGCACAATCTTAAAAAGCGGGATTTGGAAATAGTAACAGTGACCGCCATTATAATTAATACCAGACGTCTTCAAAGACCTTCTTTCACCTACAAGTGAAACTAATTACTAGTCTTTTTCGCTGGGAGTCCTGGCTGTGTTATGCAGGAGCAGCAACAGCTGGGTCATCCCTTGCAGTTTATTCTCCAAAGGCTTTGCAATAAATCTGTTTTGAATTCTATAGCCCACCCTGCCCCCCACTACATAAAAGAAATATTCAGGAAATAGAACCTAGTAAAATGATTTATAGCAGCCCACAGTCTGGTGGGGAACACGCTGGTACTGGGGCAATGAATTCCAGCCCCTTCTTGGCCATGCCCAGGTGTAAACAGAGTTAAAAGAACCAGGTACGAACCATGGCACTCCATCAAAACTCTTAAGGTAAAGAATTGGAAATAGAATGAACAGTGCTAACCTTTAAAGTTTTTATTTATAGAACACCTAAGGAAATGAAAAGATTTAAAGGAATTTTAGGGCTGGAAGAGACCTCTGAGACCATGTTCGTTCAACATTGTTGTGCTACCCCTCCCCTTGCCACCCGCCACCCTTGACTCCAAACAGCAACAATGGAGGCTCCAAGGTCTTCCTGGGTCTCTCCATGCCAGCCAGACCAGAGGCCAGTCCTTTTGACTACTCATCGACTTCTCCTTCAACTACATTAAATTTTCCAAAATGCAGATGGATGAGTCAAGTAACCTAAACCAGAGTCATACTTCCTCAGACACAGCTCGATAGATCCAGCTACTTCCCTGGCTTTTCAGCTCTGAGAATCAAGAAAAGACCATCAGTGCCACGCATACCTTAACCTTGACTCTGCCGTATGCCTGAACGATTCGTTTGATGTGAAAATTTGTAAAGACAAAAAAAAAAAACCACATTGAGAAAAGCTACATCCACATCTGGACCATGGGCATGTCTTCCTATAAAGTGAATACTCAGTTATAAAGACTCTTCCCTGACAGGCAGTGTGTGACTGTGATTCTATTTAATTTTCTTCCGTCCAAATGGAGGTGTGGATGAAACCCTTAAAAAGAAGTGTCAGGGAAGTATCTCTGATTGGTTCGGGTTCTTCCTCTTCCTTCATCAATTTCCTCTTTGTCTTCCAACTCACTTCTCTTTCTTTTTTTTTTAATAATAGTTTTTTATTATGTTATGTTAGTCACCATACAGTACATCCTTAGTTTTTGAGGTAGTGTTCCATGATTCATTGTTTACGTATAACACCCAGTGCTCCATGCAATATGTGCCCTCCTTACTACCCATCACTGGCCTATCCCAATCTCCCACCCCTCTCCCCTCTGAAGCTCTCAGTTTGTTTCCCAGAACCTATAGTCTCTTGTGGTTCATTCCCCCTTCTGTTTACCCCCCTTCATTCTTCCCTTCGTTCTCCTACTGATCTTCCTGCTATTTCTTATGTTCCATAAATGAGTGAAACCATATGATAATTGTCTTTCTCTGCTTGACTTATTTCATTTAGCATAATCTCCTCCAGTCCTGTCCATGTTGCTGCAAATGTTGGGTAATCATTCTTTCTGATGGCTGAGTAATATTCCATTGTATATATGGACCACATCTTCTTAATCCATTCGTCTGTTGAAGGGCATCTCAGCTCCTTCCACAATTTAGCTATTGTGGACAATGCTGCTACGAACATCAGGGTGCATATGGCCCTTCTCTTCACTACGTCTGTATTTTTGGGGCAAATAGCCAGTAGTGCAATTGCTAGATCAAAGGGTAGCTCTATTTTTAACTTTTTGAGGGACCTCCACACTGTTTTCCAAAGTGGCTGTACCAACTTGCATTCCCACCAACAGTGTAAGAGGTATCCCCCTTCTCCACATCCTCTCCAACATTTGTTATTTCTTGCCTTGTCAATTTTTGCCATTCTAAGTGGCATAAGGTGGTATCTCAAGGTGGTTTTGATTTGAATTTCCCTGATGGCTAATGATTTTGAACACTTTTTCATGTATCTGTTAGCCATTTGTATGTCTTCATTGGAATAGTGTCTGTTCATATCTTCTTCCCATTATTTGATTTGATTATTTGTTTATCGTGTATTGAGTTTGAGAAGTTCTTTGTAGATCTTGGATACCAGTCTTTTATCTGTAGTGTCATTTGCAAACATCTTCTCCCATTCTGTGGGCTGCCTCTTAGTTTTTTTGACTGTTTCCTTGGCTGTGCAGAAGCTTTTTATCTTGATGAAGTCCCACGAGTCCATTTTTTCTCTTTCAAAACTATCCTTGGGCATATCTGAAATCTCTTTTGTATCAGAATGGATGCACGAGTCTCAAATAAGTGTGTTTGAGCAATTGTTCACACTTTCTTTTTTAACATACAAAGACCCAGGTACCTACCTGAAATTCTGCTATCTCTAACCTTAATCCCTCGCTGCATAATGAATGCAATTGCTTGTGAATATGTCCTACAAGTGTCTGCCCTATAATGTCTTCTGTGATGCTTGCACTAAGACAGGTTTCTATAAACTTCCCCTGTTTTCAACAAGAGAAAAAACAAATACCTGAGCTGGGTAATGCCCACTCAAAAGTCATTCTCTTTCCCTGGGAACATGTTTTTTCTTGTTTGTGCCCTTTTATTCACTGTTAAAACTCTACCTACAGGGGCTCCTGGGGGTCTCATTTGGTTAAGAGTCTGGCTCTTGGGGCGCCTGGGTGGCGCAGTCGTTAAGCGTCTGCCTTCAGCTCAGGGCGTGATCCCATGGTTCTGGGATCGAGCCCCACATCAGGCTCCTCCGCTATGAGCCTGCTTCTTCCTCTCCCACTCCCCCTGCTTGTGTTCCCTCTCTCACTGGCTGTCTCTCTCTGTCAAATAAATAAATAAATAAAATCTTAAAAAAAAAAAAAAAGAGTCTGGCTCTTGGTTTCGGCTCAGGTCCTGATCTCAAGATCCTGGGATCGAGCCCCACATCAGGCTCCCTGCTCAGCATGGAGTCTGCTTGAGATTCTCTACCTCTTCCTCTGCCCCTCCCCCTCTCAAATAAATAAATAAATCCTTAAAAACAACAATAACAAAAAATTCAACCTCCAACATGCAACCGAGCAGTACTAGCTTTCTTGTTGATGTCATTGCCTGACTATTCCATCTTTGCTGTATTCCCTGTATTTATTCATGAAAGGGTGTCAAAGATTGGCTTTAAACGCCACACTCCTAAAATCCTTCAGACCCGCAAGAGCAAAAATAGAACTGCTGGAGATACAGCAAAATAAGGGGCAAGGAGAAGTGAAAAAAGAAGAAAAATGAGAACCTACCTAAGGATGGGGCTCCTTCCCGACTTGGTGGGTAGCCATCTTTCCCCACCTGCTAGAGCCAAGGCCATGGTCAGCAGGATAAAGAATAAGAGATAGACCAAATGAGTACTGGGTGCGAGAAAAAGACAAATCATTTATTGGAAAGATGTCTGCATTTGTTTTTAAAGAGATCAGGAATTTCATAGAAATAGTGCTTATCACTAAGATTATGTTACCTTTCATACTGATTTTTTTAGCATCTTCTACAACAACGGTTCTAAAGTTTAAGTGTGTATAAGAATCACCTGGGGAGCTGGTTCAGTAGTAGATTTCGAAGTCTCCCCCAGAGATGCTGATCGACCAAGTCTTCAGTGAGGCTCAGGAATCTGGATTTTTTTTTTTTTAGGTGATGATTCTGATCCAGGCAATCTTATGACTCTAGTTTTAAAAGTGTGTTCTATGATAAAACTACTCATTGTTAGAAAGGAAGAAAGGAACTGAGAAGGGGAATGTGAAATAATAGAAAAAGCATATATTTGTCTCAGCCCCTTGTCCCTGGCACAGAGCTCCTAACGTCCTCGTAATTTCCTAGGTATGAGAACACCAGGAACATCTTTTGTTCTCGTATTTGGTCTTTGACCCCATCTCTCACACAGGGCTCCTAAATCCCTTGGAATTCCCTAAGTGATGGGAGTGTCTTTTGTTCTAATGAGGCAGCTCTTGCTGGGGTCCTGGTCGGAATGAGGAACCAGTCACTAGAAAGATCAAGCCATGATTGGAAGCTTGGAAATTTCCACCCCTCCCCTCATCCTCCAGAAGGAGAGAGGGACTGGAGACTGAGTTAATGATCCGTAACACCTCCATGATGAAGGCTCCATAAAAATCCTAAAAGTACGGCATTCAGAGAGCTCTGGGGTTGGTGAACAGGTAGAGGTGCGGAAAGAGAGAGATGCCTGGAGAACACATGGGAACTCTGAGTCCCTTCCCACAGCCCTTGTCCTTTGTGTCTCCTTATCTAGCTGATCTGTACCGTTATTATATCCTTTCTAATAAACCAGTAATCATGTTTCCTTGAGTTCTGTGAGAAATTCTGACAAATTATTGAACCCAAGGAGGGGATCCTGGGAACCCTCCTTTATAGCCAGTTAGAAACACAGATGACAACCTGGGGCTGGGGATGAGCCTCTGAAGTGGGGGCAGTCTTGTGGGACTGAGCCCTTAACCACCTGAGGGATCTGACGATATCTCCAGGCAGACAGTGGCAGAACTGAATGGGATTATACGACATCCAGCTGGCGTCACAGAGACTTGCTTGAAGTGTGGAGAACCCAAACATCTGGAGTCGTAAGAGTAAAGAGAAACACACAGGAGCATATGTTCTTCCTAGGCATGGACAGGGAGAGACGAAAGTAAAAAGTTACTTATTAAAAGATTTTTTCTCTTTTTTTTTCCAAACCTGAAATCCTTAAAAATACATGTAAAAACCCAAAATGTAATAAAAACCCAGGTAAACAGAACTGAGGTCTTGTACACGTTAATAATCTATTTTAATAGAATCTGGGCAGATGATTTAACTTATAAAGAAGAATGAATAAGATCAAGGAGTCTGTTTTTAGGAAGTATTGCTTTCTCATGCTATGCACAATTTCATTTTTAAAAGAGAGTAAATGCATTTTCCCCAAAAACAAAAACAAGCACCACACCATCAACTATTTCTTTTTACCCTTTTCATGAAACAATTCACAGCCAAATACATTTAGCACATTCGGGCTTTGATCTCCAATTTCAACTAACCAGTAGGGTAATAGTTACATTTGAGGTCACGGGGAGGTCTTGACCTCCCTTATAGCTTTTTTCTTCAAGGAAACTTCCATTCTCATCATCAGCTTTCAAATAGTCCACTAGTTGCCCAAGTTTTAATACCTAACATCAGAGCGAATAAATGTGAGCCTGGAGTGCTAGCAGCAGTCACTAAAATATGATTTTCCCACTTGGTTTCTTATTAGACCACGGGTACTGTAAAGGCTACTAAATTCTTGAGCAGCAAGGATAACACATACATTTCCACAGCATTAAGCCTTTCTATGCATGTTTTATATGTGTACACAAGTAAATTAGGCATTTGACATTGTATTGTAGTGTCTTTATTTCTTTAAAAGTTCCATTATTCCTCTTCTAGAAAGAGCAGATCACCAATTTATTCTGAGGGAAAACTAACTTCCCGGTCAAAGCCTGCAACAACATATCGAAGATGGAATTATAAATTGGAACACTGAAAAAACTCTCATTCGAAAATGTTTTCTACATTCAAACATTCTTTTTTTTTTTTTTTTTTGAAAGCTAGGGTGAGAATTGGCACATGCAAATTTTGCTGCCTGACTTCCCCATGACTGATTACAGCTGGTGGAGAGTTCATAAAAGAGCAAAGCGAACTGTCAAAGCCCATTAGCAGCTGCAAAGGGGGAGACAAAAGAATAATACACCATCGTTATTTCTAGTTGTTCACTGGGGTGAGTTGAGTCCTGCTTTTTCCTACCTGAGCAGGGGAGAGAACATGTCATCTCTAAACATGGCATGTATACCCCTATACTGTGTCTTTGTCCATCTTCGCATCTGGTATAGCTTTAAGATGTTTATCTCCAACAAAAGTGAGGAAAAGAGGTGCCAAATTTAAAAAATTTTTTTAAAGTTGTTAATTGTCTATAGCATCCTAAGACTATATCTCAATGAACTAAGTGAACAGAAAATATAGTTCTTGGACTCAGACTTGTGTTTGTGTATGGTTGGGTGATATTGAACCGTATGATATTGAGGGAACCAAATGATGAGTAAAAAATATAAGGCCCTCACCTTCACAGAGCTTACAATCAAGTATGGGAGGCAGATATTAATCTAAATGTCTATCTATTCACGACACAGGGTGAACTGAGAAGAGTATGTGAAATGCAGTACACGGTAAGCTGGGTTAGAGGGTCAGAGGAGACTTAGCTAAAGAAATGATACAGGGTTGCACTTGAAACGGGGAGTAGGAGTTAACTAACAAAAGGTTAAATGAGGAAGAGTCTGAGAGGGGAAGCAATGAGGACGTTACAGGTGGGGGCAAAGTATCTGTGATGGCCAAAGCCATTAGGAGTATGATGTGTCCAAGAGAAAGTTCGTGAGACTGGAACACACAAAGCTGAGGGGAACCGACACAATGTAAGTCCAAGGCAGGCCAGCAGGACCCTCAGGGAGTGCCACTGAAATGGCCAGTGTGTGTGCATGCGTGAATGTGTGTGGGTGCGTGTGCGGACGCTCTCATGTGGTGCTTGGAAGCTTTGGGAAAAGGGTAGGACGTGATCATAGTTGCACTTCAACTCAATCGTAGAGGCTGGGACGGGGAAAAGAAATTGAAGTGGGGATCAGAGTACCTGTGTGACTTGGATAGGAAGCTAATGGCTTGGTCCACATCAGAGGTAATGGAAAATTGCCCTGAGATAATCAGGACTCAGGAATGAAGCTCTGGCTCAGATCTGGGTGGATAGCCCCCAGGGACAGTGGACAAGGCCCAGATTTCTAGGGAGAAAAGATAGGTTATGTATTTGATTTTGAACCTGTTGAGTTGAGTTGCCTTTGAGATAACCATGTAGAGATAAGAACAGATAGCTGACTGATATAGATTAAGAGCCCTCAGGGTAGACCCAGACTAAAGTTATTTGAGTGGTGAGATGAGTTCTAAAGAATATATAAGATTTTAATATACAGAGACCGAGGGACATTCCAGAAAGATATGTGCAATCATACTACAGCAGGAACATACAGAGTCTGCTCTTTCATTAACCACTAATGTAAAGTATTTTTTATAATATAATTTAATCAAGACTTTTAAAAACTTAGGCCCTAAAAGCCATCAATCCATTATTTTCTTTCCTTAGTCCAATGGAATGTTAATTTTAGAGTAGACTCACATAATAGACGGCGTAACTGCCTTATAAAGGCTGAGTTCCTCCATCCTATGAAATTTACAACCTCTTTTCCTATAATCACAATTTATCCAAAAATTTCTAGAATTTCCTTCAGAATTATGCTTCTCTTTTAAAGGCAAAAATGCTTTTTAAGCTTCTCAACTATTTCCATAATTTGTTAAAATATTTGGTTGATTTTGTTTTTGTTTTTTCAATCCAACATACAGAACACCAGTTTGACTGGGTATAACTTACTATTAATAATAGTTTGCAAATGAATTCATTCTTTATTAAATGAGTTTATACTCAAGGTTTTAATTAAGCTCAGTCTCATTGACTGTACGTGAATGTGCTTTCTTGAGAGGAAAAGACATGTTGGAGAGACAGTAAGCTTGCAAGGACTTGCAGCGGGAAACAAGGAAGTTTATCTTATCTGCATCAGGGACCACAGGTGTCAGATAAGTGAATGCCATTTCTCATATGTGTTGTCGTGGAAAAAGCTGAGAAAACAACTCTCCTAGAAAACACCAAAGTTTTGAACTCCCTCATAGGGTGTATGAACAATAACACACATATTTCTCTTTTTATGCAGATCAGAAGAAAAATATTTTAAACATTTCAAGTTATTTCCTAAGTCATTTACAAATCAGAGACTGATCTACAATTTTTAGTCTCAAAAAAAGAACAAACTTTGAAAGCAGCATTTATTAAGTTTTTTTTTTTTTACTGAGGACAAACTGAAAAGTACAAGTAGAATTATCTTCTGCAAACTCCTTGCAAAACAATTCAAATATCTAATTTAATTGCTTAATCTAATGTGACATGAAAGAGAATGCCATCCGCACAGATTCATTTAACTGAACACGCAGTGAAATTATACTCAAGAAACTGGCTGCTGGTTTGAGTTCTTTTTGTGTGGGAAAACCTAGAACACTATGTCCTTAACACGTTTATCTTCATCGTGAAGTTATCAAACACAGTAAGTACTGCAAGAGATTATAAAAAAACTTCTTCTTTAATTTGTTCAACAGATTTTTAGAGGGTTTCCTTGTTGACATTAAGTTTATGTTGGCAGCATAGACTCTTGAAAGATGGCATATATTTGAATGCAACTAGTAAATTATAACATTTCTTATACAATGCCAGAAATGCTGTTTCTTTATTTCAATGTGTATATTATTCCAAAGTGATTAGCATTATAAACTTACTATTTGATAAATTTTCTCATGATTAGAAACATGAAAGTGTGCCAGTATTTTAGGACAGGCTCCATACCATCATCGACTTAGTACATTTTTTTTTTTTTTTGAGCACTTTTCATGTTCAGGTTCTAGTATGGAGCCAGAGAGTCCAGAGATTTTAAATAGAAAAGCCCCTGCTATCAAGGGCCAAAACTATTGGAAAGAGAAAAAGACATATAAACAAAAGGGTAATTACATTATAGAAGCAGAGTGGTAGGACCAGGAAAGTGATCAGTGGTGACTTTATAAGGATGTAAGTTTTCTATATAAATTTAAAAACCAAATAAGAATTTGGTAGATACACAATTTGCAGAAAGGCATTGCAGGAAAAGGACATAATATTTCCCAATAAGGACAGGGCACCTAAAAGACCTCATATGTTTACAGAGCCTTAGGTAATTATGGATCACTGGAATTCAGGAAGAATCCAAAGGGCATTGTACCAGAAAAGCAGATTTGCAAGTCAATTACAAGAACATATACTAAAAGAAAGCAGGCCACTAAAGAATTTGCATAGAGAAGTGACAGATTTTATTTGGGTTTTAAAAAGATGACCCCAGTGCCAAGAGCAGTATGAAGGCTATGAATTAATAAAAATCTCAATTCTTCCTAATAATTTAAGCTTTAACAAAATCTAATTCAAATGCCAAGAAGGGTGGTGGTGTCTTGTTTTGTTTTGGTGGAGTAAACATGACAGTCATTCTCAAATTTAGACTGTGAAGCTAAGTGTTTTACATTAAATCTCTCACTTGATCCTGCAATCTAAAGAAGTAACTACCATAATCATGCCTATTTGTCATATAAGAGTTTTGAAGGTGGGTAAATTAAATAACTTACTCAAAACCACTCTGACCCCATACATAGCTTATTCTCTTTAAAATATGATATATGATGTTTTTGTGCCAGTATTTATAATGTCAGAAATTTTTAAATAATCTAAATGTGAAGTTATAGGAGAATTGATACATAAATTACGGTATAGTCATACAAATGATATTATATAATCATAAAAATACATTTGAAGCATATTAATGACATGGAGAAATGCTTGTAATATAATGATAAATGGAAAGAAAAGCATGGGAAAATTGAGTTATATTATTATCTAATTAAAAGAAAAAGGAAGAAGGAGAAAGAAAAAGATGATGGTGAGAAATATGAAGAAAAGAGTAGGAAAAAAAAAAGAGTAGGGATCGGGGCTTATAAGGTGGGAAAGACAAAGGAAATATTTTAAAGATATATCAATAGTGTTTATTTTGGAGTGGTGTAGTCATGGGCCAGTTTTATTTTCTTCTTTCTAGGCAATTGGTTTTTATATTTTCTATAAGATATATGTACTTCTATCATTAGAAAACAAAGGAAAGTATTTTTTCTGAATAATTGATTCTAATGATTTCAACAGAATTATGTAGCTGAACTCAGATTGTGTTGGAGGCAAAAAATTAATGTTTACTACTTACCTATCCCCAAAGGTAGATACTTTTATTCAGATAATGAATCTGAGTTTCAGAGAGGTGAGGTAATTCAGCCAAGGTCAACGCAACAAGTGAATGGAAGAGCCAGGATCAGAACCCAAGTCAATGTGTCTCCAGCACATAATTATTCTTTAATTTTTGTTTGTTTCATTGAGGTGAAATTCACATAACATAAAAATAACTCTTTTAAAGTGAAAAATTTAGTAGCATGTAGTACATTCACAATATTGTGCAACTACCACCACCACCCCAGAGGGAAACCAACTCCATATGCATTAAGCAGCTGCTTTTCTTTCCTGCCCACCGCTAGCCTCTGGCAACTACTAATCTACATTCTGTCTCTATGGACATGCCTAGTCTGGATGTTTCACACAAATAGAATCATACAATATGTGACCTTTTATGTCTGCTTTCTTTTCCTTAGCATGTTTTTGAGGTTTGTCTATACTGTCTCATGAATCAGTACCTCATTCTTTTTTATGGCTGAATAATATTCCATTGTATAGATATACCAAATTAGTTTATCCATTCATCCTTTGGTGGACATTTAAACTGTTTCCACCTTTTGGCTACTGTGACTAGTGCTGCAATGAGGGACCGTTCTTTGAAAGACCCATAAGAGCTAACACTTTGATTGCTAAAAGTTTTACTTAAACGTAGAATTTTGTATGTAGAAGTTATTATTAACTCCCAAATTATTACTAGCTCTCAAGTTATTATTAGCCCCCAAATAATCAGAACTATCAAGTAAATTATTTTCTTCAAGGTGAAAGTCATTGTGCAGATGAAAAGAACTGGACACCCAAGTTTTAAATAAATAAATATAAAATGCAGGGAAAGTATATGATTAACCAGTTTTTTGTGGGATAAATTTGAGAAGACTTGACATAGAGAGTTGAGCAAGTAACTGTAGAATTCTATGAATACAGATGTGACCAAGAGAGCCACTGACCCTTTCCTTCACCCCCAGCCTCTTCACCCAAGTGAGGTGTCCCTGTTTTGCTTCACATATTCCTAGGCATAAAACCCTTCCCTTAACAGTTTAATTTCACACCAACTCTTAAGTGAATGTTAATAAAATTTTCTCAAGTTACAAAGAGGGGTCACAATAAAGAATATTGGATATAAAGAGCCAACAGTCTTTTTTCTGCCAGAATTCTGCCTCCTTCCCAACTCCCAAACCTGGATCATCTCCCACACCACCTACTCTAATAAATAAGAATGCTACTCGTATCCCTTTCCTCAGAAACATGGATGACAGCCACGCTCAGGACGGGTCTCAGTTTTGACCCAACATGTCTGACTACATTGTCATTACAAATAACTACTGTAGCTGTCCCTAAGAGGAATTCTGATGAGTCAGATTTCTTTATTTTATACTGAAACACAGGGTACAAGAAAGAAGGAATTCTTACTCACCGGGAAAGTAGAGGAGGAGATAAATTATAATAAGAAACAAAATTAAGAAAAGCACCAGAGCCAAGAACTGGACTGGCACAGAAGAGCTCCTGTAATGAGCAGACATAACAAGGAGGAAGAAAGAAGAGGGGGAAATCAGCATTGGCAGTAACTGAGTCTTCCTGCTTCCCCAGGAGGGCATGAATTTTTGCATCATAAGAAGATGAGAAGGAGGAAATAATTGGTATGCTGGGTTTATTAAACTAGAACTCACTTTCCAATGAAAACAACATGGAAAATTTAGTGTGGGGTCAAAATCTTCCTCCTTGGGACAACCCAATGATTCGCCATGAATCCAAAATACCTTTATTTCTTTCACGGTGAAATTTAATGAAGACTTCTGTATAACAAAATGTGTGAATAACGGATATAAAAAGATAGATTGGGGATTACATGTGGTCTTTATAATTAGTTAACACCTAGGCACCTAAAGGCCACATATAAATGTATAAGAGAAATATTAAGACTGCAATACAGAACTACCAAAGACCTTAATTAGCTGAAAGGAGAATTTATAAATAAAAGAAACATAAAAAGAAAGATCTAACCTCAGGGTGTAAGAAATGCAAATTACCCCAACACCAAAATATGTTATACAGATGACATAAGCAAAATTTTGTTTCATTTTCATGTTCATCGCTAGTGTCGAGCAGAATGAAAATTGTAATATTTAAGCATCATGGATGACAGTGCAACCTGGCACAGTTTTGGAATTCAATATGGAAATATGGCTCAAGGACTGGAAAAGTGTTTCTACTCTTGGATATAGTCATTCCACTGCTGAAAATGTTGCATAAGCCACAAAATGGGGGAAGTTACGTATACGACAATGTGTATTGCAGCATTATTTATAATACTTGGAAATAGTTCAGTAGATAAGTAGTGACAGAGACTAGGGTACAAACATTTTATGAAATATAAGACGTTAAAATGATTAGGAAGGTTATGTATCAAAATAGACAATGCTTATTCTGAGTTTAATTTAAAAATAAAAAGCAAAAAATAGGGGCACCTGGGTGGTTCATTCAGTTAAGCATCTGACTTCGGCTCAGATCATGATCTCAGGGTCCTGGGATCGAGCCCCACGCTGGGCTCCCTGCTGTGCGTTACTTATGCTTCTCCCTCTCCGTCTGCCCCTCCCCCTGCTCATGCTCACTCTCTCTCTCTCTCTGTCAAATAAATAAATGTTTTTTTTAAAGGCAAAATATAAAAATTCTGTCTCTTCTACCATGTTGTAGAAATTATGAACACTTAAGGATAATGCCTGGAAAAAACCTCAGACTACTACACAGTAAACTCATTCGGGGCATTAAGGTTAAGACTTTTTGTCTTTTCTTTGTGAAGAAATCCATTTACATGGCTATGATATTTGTTTAGTAAATGCAACTGCATAAGTGCCATCTTAATAATTCACATTTACAAGTATAAAGTTATATTTGCACGTAAAAAGTCATGGTTTTTAGCCACACAACACCTGTGCAATTTACTGCCACTGATTGTGACGTTGTATTTGCTCAGGATTGTTCCATACTCCTTGAGCACTTGAAGAGTCTGCCATACAATTTAAAAAGAGATTTTGTGAGGATCGTTCTCAAAACCGATCTTGGAGATCACTTTGTTTTCTGTTTTCTAGAAAAGTCGCCATTATTCCTAACTGCCCTCATTAGTTTCATCTTCTCAAGAATTTTTATTTTAAAACTGTCAAAATAGGTGCTAAACTTTTACTAAAAAAAAAAGAAACTAAAGCTGAGAAAATAAACTAACATCAAGGATTTAATGCACTCTAAAAAACTTCAGTAAATGGGTGTGTGAATAAATAGATAAATGGAAAAAACAGAATGTGTTACTTTATGACATTCTTTTGTATTAAATACTTTGTTTTTTTAAAGATTTTATTTATTTGAGAGAGAGCACGTGCGAGCACGAGCAGGGTGGGGGGGCGGGGGGCGTGGAGAAGCAGAGAGGGAAAAGCAGACTCCCTACTGAGCAGGGAGCCCGGGGATCATGACCTGAGCCAAAGGCAGACGCTCAACCGCTGAGCCACCCAGGTGCCCCATATACTAAATACTTTAATAATACAAATTACTGGCAGTGGAGGTTAGTTTTATTAGTATGCTGGCTCCTAGGCACCAGGAACTTAAATGAAGCCCTGCACACTCCCAAGGGATAGAAGTAGACAAATTATGACGTAAGTCCATGAAAGGATGAGGCAATAATCTAATCATGCAGCTCTTTAGTTCGATTTTAACATTCCCCAGACTTTGATCAGTGGAATAATAATGATCCTCACAGTGTATCCTTAAAAAATAGTGTGGTTAGAAGTTAAAATACAATGAAAAATGCTACATGTTGCAACTCTCTTTACCATAGATTGGTTTTAACTCAACAGTGTCTGAAATGATTTATCAGAAACTCTTATTGTTTGTTGATCGATCTATTAATATCTGTGGAATACTGGGAATATCAACCTGTTAATATCTCATAGGACACTGGGAACACAACTTGGGAAAAAATTCCTTTAATACAACCGGCTTACTCTTGTTTGATTGTAGGAGTCTTCGCTTTTACCAGAGCTATTGGAAGAATTTGTTTCTTTCACCCAAAAGAAAAAGTACCCATTTCTTCCATTTACTTTAAATAGCCACATCTCTGTAAAAGCCAACACATACCGTTTTAAAGAAATAATTGAACCACGTAACTCCAGATAAATATGGGAAATACACAATAGAGCCACCATCTGTATGCTGTGTTGCACAAAAAAAAAAAAAAAAGTATTTTGCATCAATGGTTATTGTTCCCAATTAGAAAAATGTGTGTAATAGTCCCAAAATGACTCAAGAGAATCTTTGTAGGATCATACATTACTCTGTTCTTGGCTAGGACGTGCTTATCTCTCTTGGAGGTTTAGGGTTTGTCTGTTTTGAGACGGAGGGTAGCAAATGAACATGTGTTTCTCTTAAACAAAATATTTTTTTAAAAAATGCTTGTTGTCCAGCCTACACAGGTAATGTCATGACATTGGTTCTCCGTGGCCATGTTAGCCATGGGTAGGAGGAATTTGAATCTGCATCAGTAACCTCTGCGGTCAATGGCAGAACTGGCTAGATCAGGGAGTACAATGGTGGAGGAACTACGAAGACATGGTCTGTTGAGCAACCCCCTTGGGGTACCCACATATCTTGCCATTGCCTTGAGCATCCTGGGAACTCACCAGAGCTCTCTTCCTCTATGTAGTTACGTGGAAAGGTAACAACCAAGCTAACATAATAAGCAGTGCATGACTCAGACAAAAACAGAAATGCTTTTTCTCCTTACACCACCTGATTTCGATCAGTTTTGCAAAACCATTATACTCCAAGTCCACAGGCTTATGCAATGGAGAGCCAGGCTTACAAGGAAATTACATTTATGACAAAACTCCCATTTATTTAAGGCTTGCCATGCGCCAGCCTGTGTGGATTGCTTTGCAGGGATGATTTCATTTGATATTCACAGCAACCTACGACATAGATCATTTTTTTCTCACCATCTCAAGGATGAGGAAACTGAAAAACAGAGAGGGTTAGTCACTTGCCCCAGAGTACATTATTCTCATGCTTGTCTAGACGAAAACGGAAATTGTAATATCGATGCATCATTGACAACAGTGCAACCTGGTATGATTTTGGAAAGTCACATGCAAATATGGCTCAAGGACTGGAAACGTGGTTCTACTCTTTAGTAATTCCTCTGCTAAAAATTTGACATCTGGAATTTGCCGACCCTAGAGGGACTGCCCCTCCCAGGATTGGCCAATTCCTAGAGAGAGAAAATAACTAGCCAATCAGCGCACCTCTCGAGTACAAATCAACCAATCCACAGCCGTATCTCCAACCACCTCCTTTTTCACTCCCTCACACTCTGGACCACCATTTACCTGGTCACCGCAGGGCCAGGTACCAAACAATTAGGGACAGCCCCCGTGTCCCCAGAGCCTGCTGAGATTATTCAAACTAGACAATCCTAATCCTGCTTATTCTGCCTCTTCCGTTCCTTCCCATTGAAACTACAATAAAACCTCTTCCATACAATTTCTCCCTCTTCCTCTGCCTCCTCGACATCCTGATGCTTCCTTGTGCGGCCCTCCAAGGTATGACATGCCCCTTCTCTTGCGATCTATGACTGTCACCAACAATGTCTTCAATGGCAGTCGTTTCCTGATCTGTCGGTCTCAGCATACTTGAGTAATTATGAAACCTGTATTTTAAAACATTCTGTGATCTCAACATCTGTAGTCTTTGTATCCACCACGCAGACTCCTATTGTTGTCAGGTACATACAAAGCCTTCTATGGCCAGGTAAATAAAACCCTCCTATATCTGCCAAGGGCTTTTAAACATAGGACTAAAAATGCCACCAATGCCTTCAATAACCTTTCATCAGCCGCACATATCAATGTATTGCTCTGTTAAAATGCAAGGGAATTTAAAGTTCTAGAAAGAGTTACCCCAATTTCTATTGCCAGATCTGATTAATAAGTAAATTAATATTGTTAAGATAAGAGGCCTATTTTTAACACATAATGACTAGTTTTATGGGCTAAGAAATTTCTTTCCCTGGTAAATTGCTACAGCAGTCTGCATCAGACATTTGAAGTGTACGTTTGAAAGGTATGCTTTTGAGACTTACTTTTCTTGTTAGAGTTGTATGTATGTAATTACCATCAATTCCAACATCTGGAATTAACAGGATAAAAATTCAACATTTGTGACATTACCGTGTTTTTTGATTATTTATTTTAAATGGCTAGATCGATTTCTTCTTTTAAAAAAAAAAAAAAACTGTAGGGGGAAAAATTCTCCCAGGCTAAGACCCGATGAGCAGAGCTTTAGCCTAGAGCAAATTTTTACAGCTCAGTTATAAACCCCTGAAATAGGAGTTCATAATGGAAACAGCTGCTCAACCTTAACTATGGCGGGTGCCACTATAATAAAAACGGCAGGAGTTCACATTAACATTGGCTTCCCCTTACACTCTTTCCTGTTACCCATCCATTAACCAAACTACACTACCTAATGGAGGTAAAGGCTACAGCTCTTACTCCCAACAAAAATAACAAGATAGGCAACTTACAGGTGGTAAATAACATATTCCCCCAAACACGAGCATGTACACAAATATCCCCTGGAGGCTAATCTCCAATCTAGAGAATAACATCCCACTCCAATGATTTCAAATTAGGAATAATATCCCAGGCCACAAAACACTAAGCAATGACACCTATTTCCTGTTTCTTTTCTGAAATGCATTACATTTGCAATCCTTGTAGAGAGGATATAATTTCTAAAAAAAATTCTCCTCTATAATGAGGCTATCTTTTTAATACATGCATAATATACTGACAGGTGGAGGATTTCCTGAAATTAGAAACAATATTTGAATTAAAGTAACCAAATATTTCATCCATCGGTACTCCCACAGTGTGATTCAGTCTAAAATGCAAAGGAGTTCTACTTGCGTGCTGTCTTTGAAATCCTTGAGAATGAGGAAGGAACCGATATTCTTTAGTGCTTATAATATACCAGGGGCTTTGTGTCTATTCTTTAATTCTTATAACAAAACTTTATTATTACCCCCATTTACCTGTGAGAAAGTTGAGGCTTAGACTAGGTAAATATCGTTTTCTTTTCATGGCTACTAAGTACAGGGGTAGGATAAGACACACTTTTACTATTGGCTTACAAAAGAGAAAGGAGAAAGAAGGTATCACATTCATTAATTTTCTTATCTGCAGACAATTGCCTTAGAGAGCTTTAAAGTTTGAAGACTTTATTCTGAAAGTTTGGAATATAAGGTGAATTTATTTGGAAAGTTTGGATATAAGGTGAATTTATTATGGTTACATAGATTCGGCACCTGTGCTGACCAACAGGACTGACTTCCAGGGTTTCCCATGGATTCCAAAAGTGTGGCCAACTCACCTTTCAGTGAATGCCCACCTCCCTAGGTAAACGTGATGCTGTGAAATTTGCCTTATAGAGATCTCCCTTACAATAGTATCGTTTTGGAATCTTTATTTTTTTTAGATTTTATTTATTTATTTGAGAGAGAGAGAGCTTGAATGGGGGGGGAGGGGCAGAGGGAGGGGGAGAAGCAGATTCTTGCTGAGCATGGAGCCTGACAGGGGGCTCCATCCCAGGGCCACGGGATCATGACCTGAGCCGAAGACAGACGCTGAACCTACTGAGCCACCCATGAGCCCCCCCTTTTGGAATCTTTAGTCATAAGCCACCTTCCCCACCCCTCAGTCTTGAGTTCCATTCTATACATGACAATGTGACCATAGCAAAGTCCCAGCACACAAGAACCCGTCTGTTTCCACATGAAGGTGAGCTTTGTTCTGACATCACGTAAAGCCCATGGCCAGCCTATTTTTCATTTGAAACTCTTTAAAGCAAAGATGTCACTGAATAAAATGTAAACATTTGAATGACTGTTATTTTAACATAACCACCCTCTGAACCATTTTCAAAACTAAACTGAGATCTTGGTTGTGAAACAGGTAGGAGGAATGAAGAGTGAAATCCCACAATCTCCATGAAGCCATCTTGACAAACTGGACGTGGGGTATTGATTTCTACTCAACATAACTCTGTCTGAGCATGCAACATCCCTGCCTCTCTGCTTATTGCAAAAAAATTACAGTGGTGCCATTGTCTCTAATGCAAATGTCTCAGATATTTACATGGTTTCTGAACTAGGCTATTGTTTATATCATCACCTGTATATTCTATGAACTTTTTTTTTTCCCAGACTGATTTTGGAAAGTAAGGTAGCAACTACCACCCTCTGATTCATTTGTGAGATACCCCCACAATATGTCCAGGTGAATAGTTTAAATAAATAGTTTTAACAAATATTTTTATTTTAAAGATAGCCAGTATTAGCAAATAGAGATTTCTCTTTAATATAGGTATATATTTTCTTTCTAAAGTATATATGTGTGTGTGTGTGTATATATATATATATATATGTGTGTGTGTGTGTGTGTGTGTGTGTGTATATATGTGTGTGTGTGTGTGTGTGTGTATATATATGTGTGTGTGTGTGTGTGTGTATATATATATATATGTGTGTGTGTGTGTGTGTGTGTGTATATATATATATATGTGTGTGTGTGTGTGTATGTGTGTATATATATGTGTGTGTGTGTGTGTGTGTGTGTGTGTGTGTGTGTGTGTGTATATGGTCTATAAAGCTTTGGAAAGCTCTTAGAACTGAAGTAATGTACAATTACTTTTCTGGAAAATGTACAAGTCACATGTATATGATATCGTATATATAATTTCAGGAAAGTTAAAAGACCTCTTTCCTTACCTATGACCTGCCTAGATATACAAAAACCCTAAGTTAAGATCCTTAATTTCAGGAACTCTTGTAAGTATAATTTTTTTCTCAAGATTCTTCTGGAATACATATGAAAAATGAGATTCAGAATAAGAAATTCAGATTCCATTCTCAGACCTCCTACTGCATGACTTTAAAAATACCTTCTTTCTCCTTCTTAACCAGTCTTCTACTTTTGACCATGATAGGACCAAGGTACTGGGGGCTCATCCTTGCACATTTTCTTAAAGATTTTATTTATTTATTTGTCAGAGAGAGAGAGAGAGCACAAGCAGGGGGAGCTGCAGGCAGAGGCAGAAGAAGAAGCAGGCTCCCCACTGAGCAAGGAGCTGGATGCGGGACTTGATCCCACCCTGGGATCATGACCGGAGCCAAAGACAGACGCTTAACCAGCCGAGCCACCCAGACATCCCTGCACATTTTTACATCAAATAATTCACAAGGGAGGCAAACCAGTGGAAAGGCATCTGACTTACTAGATACACACACACACACACACACACACACACACACACACACACACACACATATACAAATGCATATATATTTTTTAAAGCAAAAGATATTTGCTTTGGAAACCTTTAAAATCTGAGGGGGTTGTTCTAAGACCTTATAAATTGCCCTTATGTATATTTTGTGTGATCTCTTGCAAGCTATTTTGGGAACCAGGCTTCTTGTGCTTACGAAGGACTGTCCATTACAGGATTTTATTTGACCTTGGAAAATACAGAGGACCCAGCGATACATTTTAGTAAACTGTATCCCACAGCCCCATAGCAGTGGTTCTCAGAGCGTGGGCCCCAGACCGGCAGTCAGCAAAATGCAGGAACTCGTTAGCGGTGCAGATCTTCAGCCCTACCCAAGACCCGTGGAAACTCCGAGGATGGGGCCCAGCAAGCCCTCCAGGGGATTCTGGTTGGGAATCCCTGCACTTCTGAGCTTCCCCTTGCACGGGAAGCTGTATTTTAACAGTAACCTGAGCCCACAGGCACACCTGAGTCCCAGGAGAGACACTCCACTCTCCTCAGCTCTCCCAGGCTGACAAATGGTTTCCCGTGACTCGACCCTACTTTCCACATCAAAACTTGCTCAGAATTCTCTGTTCACATGAAGATATGAAAGACTAAGTCTCAAAAGATCAAACAGATTAAAATCTGGGCATTTGAGGGAGATGTGGATTTCTTGCAGGCATAAGCCCTTCTCAAAGAGTGTCTTTCTACTGCTTGGGTGAGGAAAGAAAATCAGTTTAAGTGAATAAACAAAAGTGCATGTTGTTCTTTTAAAAATAGATATGTATGTGTTCCCTTAATTTTTGGCTTAGGTTCTTCAGTTCATAAAAGACCAAGTGAATTTTATTAGCAATTTCCCTGGAGAATCACTGATGATAATTATTATTGGGAAAAAAAACCCTATATTTTAAATTACAGTTACAAATCATATATATATATATTTTTTTTTTACTTTGAATTTTCACCATATTGTGCAAACACATCTAATTATTCTCACTCTACATAGTATGCTATAAAGTGCCTTAGGGAACTGATTGGCTTATCAATTCAATTAGAAAGTTGGTTGTTTCGATTAACGTCAACTATTATCTATTATAATGAGTATCATAATGCCATCTAATTAAGACAAACAAAGTGCTTGAAAATTTCTAAACCTATTGCCAGTATGGGTAAAAATTAAAAAAAAAAATTAAAAAGGCTGTCTGGTTTTATTCACTATAGAAGCAGCCCTACAAATCTCTCTCTGGAATCACTAAATTCTAGAACTCTGTAAAAACAGATCCACGTGAGGACCACCATGAGGCATCAAGAAAGGGTTCCGTCATGTCTGCGTGCTGTTTCAGCAGACAGAAATGGAGCTGGTGGGAGGATGTGATAGTGTTTAGGATTCACCACTGGATTTAAAGCAGGAAGAAAATGAAGGGTAAACTTCCTTTTCCATGACAAGTACCCTAAAACTAGTACTGCTAGGGAAACCTCCATGCTTTGTGAAGACCTTTCCTGCCCCACGGTCCCAGGAGACATGGCGGACTCCACTTGCCAGCAGTGGGTGACTTGGGTTCTGACCCTGCAAGATGGGGCTGGAAAGCAGGGTCATCTGCCCACCTCCCATGACCAGTGTGTTCCCCCAGTGGCTCCAAAATCCTGGGTACTCTGAAAGAGTGTCCAGATGCCTGGGCTATGCCTTTGGACAATCATTTAATACTTCATACTTACATACTTCGGTTGTCCTCTCAATATGGGGATAGTCTCAGAATTATTGTAAGAGGAAGGTGATGACCCTTTTGGAGGCCTTATCGAAGAGTAAAAAGAACTTACTCTGCTCAGGCTACCATAACAAAACACCGCAGATGGGGTAGCAAAAAACAGCCTTAAATTTATTTCTCACAGTTCTGAGGGCTGCCTTCTCCCTGTGATCTCACAAATGGTGAAGAGAAAGGGAGTTGTGGTGTCTCTTCTTCTTATAAGGCACCAACCTTACAGGATCCGGGCCCCAGGCTTAGGACCTTACTTAACCTTAATTACCTCCTTATTCCAAAACCAGTCACACAGGGGGTCAGGGCTTTAACACATGAATTTGGGGGGACATAGTTCAGTCCATAGCAAGAACTACAACAATGCAGCTTTTTTTTCTAAATTCTATAGAACCACCTGAGAGATAGCACCCAGCTCACATTGTTCCTATTTTTTTAGCTGTAGCAAAACTATATTCTTTCGCGTGTCTTATCTGGGAGGGGGACAGGGGACAGAATAATATGTTAAAGTTTATGAGAATTTACTGCTTACGGAGTGCCAGGTATTCTGAATTTGGACAAGGCAAATTTAAATGGGGGATATTACTGAATACTTATATAATTGAGACATTTCTTTGGGCTCTGCCCGAGTGTCCTGAATTCTCCCTGCGATTCTCAGTGCGTTTCTGCTTCACTAACTTCCCTTTTTGCCTGCGGATGGTAAGATTATCATATTATGATGTGTCCAAAAAAGGAAGATATTTGGGTCAAAAATATTAGATTCTCCAGATTCTCTTAATCCATTGGCAAAGAATTGTTATCCATGAGTCAGATGTTTTAGGTGACTTGGATCATTAATCCCTCTGTATCTTTGCATTTTTTATTGTTTTTTTTTTTTTTTTGATCATGAGAAGTGCTGTCCTTAATCCCCATCACCTATTTCCCCCAACCCCCCCCCCCCCCGCCCACCTCCCTGCTGTAACCATCCGTTTGTTCTCTATGGTTAAGAGCCTTAGTTTCTCTCTCTCTCTTTTTCTTTGCTTGTTTTGTTTGTTAAATTCTATCTCACGGTATTTGTCTTTCTCTGAGTGACGTATTTAGTTTCGCATCGCACTTTCCAGCTCCATCCATGTTGTTGCAAATGGCAGGATTCCGTTCTTTCTGATGGCTGCCATTCACCTATCAATGAACACTTGGGCTGCTTTCATAATTTGTAATATGCTTTTGTTAATAAAGCTGCAATAAACACAGGGGTGCATGTATCCCTTTGAAGTAATGTGTTTATATTTTCAGGGTCAACGCCCGGTAGTTTGATCACTGGGTTGTAAGGATTTTTAATTTTTTTAAATGGTTTAATTAAATTTTTTGATTTTTAATTTTTTGAGGAACCTCTGTTTTCCAGAGTGGTTGCACAGTTTGCATTCCCACCAACAGTGCAGGAGGGTTCCTTTTTCTCCCCATGCTCGGCAATACTTGCTGTTTTTTCCTTTCTGCGTTTTTGATGGATTTATTTTGGGGCGTGATGCTGATCTCACGTACAGACTTGCTTGCAGCTCGAGCTGTGGTCCTGTCACTGAACTTGATCCCAAATAAGTCTTAAAAGGTTGAGATATTTTCTTTCATTTTAGGATGAACACTCCTGTGGGGGAGTGGTTTTGATGATAAAACTTAGGTTGGATGAAAAGCCATTTGGGCCAACTTCCTAACCCGAGACTGGACCTTTTGCTTTTTGTTTGTTTGTGATCCGTGTGGGTCTTGAAGCCAAAATCATCAGGAAGTAACAACTGTGATGTGTGCCTGTGTGTACGCGTGTACAGATATGCGGATATACCTCCATATATGTGTGCCCCTGTGTATTTCGCACTGGTAATCTAATCTAATCTAATCTAATCTAATATCTCTTTCCAATTGCCATGATCTATTTGAAAACAACAGTTGGTTCTCATTCCATGAAGGAACAAATTGATTCCTCCAGGTGCAGACACTGGCTTCTTAATGGCAAAACCTGACTGCTCCAGCGAGCTGATTCAGCAAAATGAACTCTGAATTGGTCTATTAGTCACAGTGAGGGGAAGCTTCAAACCGGAATGGCTCACTGGTGTATAATAAAGACGGAACGTGGTCTTTCAGAGAGTGCTTCTCCTCTCCACCTTTGAACACATTTCTTCTGGTGACTGATAGGTGTCAGCTGTCAGGCAGCCAAATGGACCTGAAAAAATGTGCTGAGCATAGGATCAGTTCAAGTCCATGATTTAACATGTTGTAGACAAGTTATGGAGATGCTTCAGGGGAAAACTTATTTTCTCCTGTTTTTTCCTTTCCCTTTCTCACAAGGTTGCAAGGCTCCAAAACGTTTCCAATCCTCATCCCTGTTGCATCCCAGGCAAACCCCTCTTTTGTACTGGTTGGGTGTCTAAGAAGCCACTTAAACAGAGCTACGATTCTTGTCCATTTTTTCCTGTGTTCCTGCAGGTTAAACCATTTGTAAGAAACAAACTATAATGAATTAGACACATTTTGAACAAGAAATTGATTTGCCTCACATTGAAATATCAAAACAAGTGAGTGAAAGAATGTGTATGTGTGAGAGAGAGAGAGAGACCATGAAAAAAAAGATCATATATGAGAGGAAAAGTGAAAAATTTGATCTACATGAATAAAGCAGCACTTTTTCTTTTTCTTTTTTTTTTTTAAGATTTTATTTATTTATTCGACAGAGATAGAGACAGCCAGCGAGAGAGGGAACACAAGCAGGGGGAGTGGGAGAGGAAGAAGCAGGCTCATAGCGGAGGAGCCTGACGTGGGGCTCGATCCCATAATGCCGGGATCACACCCTGAGCCAAAGGCAGAGGCTTAACCGCTGTGCCACCCAGGCGCCCCAGCAGCACTTTTTCTTGATGCTTTGATGCTTGGTTTTTATTTTAGAACTTTCTGCATAAAGCAAAGAAATGTCTAAATTCATATTCCATGGAATCTGTGAGCTCGGCTGCTGCTTCTTCTTTAATGTTAATGTCTTTAGGACATGAACCCATTACGATAACGATCTGATTGGTAAAGAGGGGTCATTAGATAGTTTTCTCCAAAGAGATAGCTGCCAGAAAGGAATAGTGATTAGAGGTAGAAAAGGTTTTTTTCTAAAATTTCCATTTTGCCATTTTATCTAGAGTAAAAAAATTTATTCTTCCATGCTCAATAAATTCCCAAGAGTTTGGAGTTCTGGTAATAGCAGATTTCTTTACATGCACAGTAATTGTTGAACACCCATAATGAATGGTTTTCCTAACCACATTTTTAATGCATGCACATTGTTTCAATGAATGAAATTGTGCATGTACTGAGGGACAAAATATAGCCACTGGGAAGCATGATACTGAGTACTTTGAATTAATATATGAAACATAGGAGAAAGAAATCAAGCTGCTTGAATAACCTCCTCTTACCAATAGTAAAAGATCAACCACATTCATTTAACAATTATGCAATATATATGTCTTCCTTTTCAGATTTAGGGCATATTTCTGAATATTTCCAGTTCCTTTCTGATTTTATAAATTGGAAATGCGCACTTAGAACACAAGGACTCTTGGGTCAAAGGTGATCAAGAATCAATTCTCATGACTGCACAGGAAGGTATTTCTATACTTTAAAATCACAGCAGTGGGTTTCTGGAGCATTCTTTTGCAAAAATAAATAAATAAATAAATAAAGTTGAAGGTTTTTCCTAGAAAAACCAAGGGAAGTGGAACTGGATGCTTCAATCAGTGATGGTGATTGGTGGGCAGGTCAGTAAGGAGTTCAGACTTTGAAGCCAGAAGGAGATATGTAAATCTCCAGCAAACTGCGGTGGACCACTAAGATGAAGGAAAAGGGTTTCCATGAATCACTGATCAAATATTTATTTAGTGTCTACTATGGGCCAGACAAAAATCCTTGCCATCAGGAAGCCTACGTTCTTGTGGCATTAACATCCTGGTGAGACTTATTACAGTCTAGTGCATTTTGGCATCTCTCTAAAGGGATTAGACTCATTCCAGATTCTAGTTTAATACAGGATAAACAAACTGTGGTCGAGTTCATAATAAATGAACTTCACCAAGTGTTATTTTGGAGAGCTGCTGAACATATTTCAGGGGAAATAAATAGCATAAGGAGAAAAAGGGAAGAAATGTGATTAGAGTTGAAGTTGGAGATTTACCAGCTTTCTTGTTTTGTCTTGGGAAGAGGGTACCTCTGATCTCTACTTCGTCTTCATGTTTCTTGCTGATTGTATTTGTTTTCTAGTGCCGGGCAACAAATTATTGTAAAATTAGCAGCTTAAAACATCAACGGTATATTATCACACAATTTTCATGGATCTAGAATCTGTTCTCACCAGGTTGAAATCAATTTGTTGGTGGGGATCTGACCATCTGGAGTTCAGTGTCTTCTTCCAAGCTCACTGGTTGGTTGTAGGCAGTCGTGGGACTGAGGTCCCCAAATCCTTGCTGACTGTTGGCTATCAGTTGCTCTCAGCCCCTCGATGCCTCCAGCTCACAGGTTATCTCACAGTAGGCTATTTATATCAGAGAATCTCTACTCTTAAGGACTCAACTAATGCAGTAAGGCTTACCCAGAATCATCTCCCTTTTGATTAACTCAAAGTCAACCCATCCAGAGGCACCTGGGTGGTCAGGTGGTTAAGCGTCTGCCTTCGGCTCAGGTCATGATCTCAGGGTCTCTGGTCGTGCTCCCTGCTCAGTGGGCAGTCTGCTTCTCCCTCTCTCTCTGTCTCTCCCCTCTGCCTCTGTTCGTTTTCTCCCTCTCTCTCTCTCTCTCTCAAATGAATAAATTAAAAATCTTAAAAAAAAAAAGTCAACCCATCTATAAAATCCCTTCACCTTTGCCACATGTCATATAATGCAACCTAATCATAAGACTGACATCCCATCATAGTCACAGGTTCTGCACTCATTCAAGGGCAGGGGACCACACAAGGTGTATACACTGGGGAAATCTTGGGGGCCATCTTGGAATTCTGCCTGTGACATAGTGATTTCAACATCTGCTCTTTGTGGTAACCCCCAGAGTCACACTACCTTTCTTCCGCTTACCCAATAACAGGAGACAGAGCCCTGGAGTAAAGGTGAAAGGAATGCCATGTAAGTGCTGAAAATAAATGAGTTTGGCATCAGACACACTTTGTTCAGCTTGACTCATAACTCTACCACTTGGCTTCAGTGTCCTCCCTTATAAAATGGGCAGATTTCTTTTGTAAAGTAGTTATGAGAATGGAAGGAGTGTGTACCAGAGCCTTAGCACAGTGCCTGACAGAGCTCAGGGCAGGTGACAAACATACCCCTCTTGTTCTTCCTTCGGTGCTTTCAGTGTGCCTGGCAAATGGCTGGTCTCCAATAAATATTTGTTAAAGCATTAAATAATAAACATGAAATGGTAGCTACTATTTTCTTAAATGTTTTATAGCCACCAAAATATAGTATATGCAGAGTTCTAAATGTAACTTACCAAACTATCAATAATAACACAATAATCCTTCCCTACAAACTTCTAGCAAAAAACTTTACTTCCTGTCTTCTTGGTTTAGTATATAACGTTGGGAATCACTCATCTTCAACCTGATCACTAAAAAACGATTAAAAAACAAACAAACAAACAAAAACCCTGCAGAAATGAAAAAGTAAAGGGCAGAGAAGGAGTGCTCTGGCATGAAATCCAGAGGAGATAAAGGAAGATGGAGGAAAAAAAGATTCTGGCCTTGGGCATCTCTCCTTATGCTCAGTCAGGAAAAAAAAGGTAGCTGAGAGGTATGGAAAGGGATAAATGGCTCAAGTTTTGGTATGAGATTTTCGTGGGCAGTCAAGTTACTGGATACCCCAAGGCTTCCGCAGGACCTCAAGAGATACTCAAAGGAAAGATGCATAAAAGCGGGAAGTCACTAAACATTGGGATGGCCGGGCAGACAAGTGCACACCCTACCGACTTGGACAGAGCTGAACTATTCACTAAGCAGCAATTCACTAAAAATTCCGTGAAGGGACCTGCTGAAAGGTTTCTAACTGTGCAAAGGATGGTCAACGAACAGTAGCGGATCCTGTGTTACAAAATATCCCTGCGTTGGGATTTACTTTGCGTTGGTGTTTTGTTATATTAATGAAATTCGGAGCATTTGAAAAGTCACTTTTGACTTCCATCCCTCACCCGTATATTTTTCTTATAGTCTTAAGGACTTCAGATTTGGGAAGGACTGCAATGCGTGTGTGTGTGTCTGGATGCATGCGTGTGTACCGTGTTGGTTTAAGACATACAGGTGTGTATACATAAATATATAAATATGTACCTAAGATATATGTGTGCGTGTACAAATGAGATATTATATAGACGCAAACACAGGGATGCATACATACGTGCAGTGAATACCTTGTTCTCTTTTTCCAAATGCCAAAAACTCCAGTAGAGAGTCTGTATCATATGGTTCTCATATAGAGTAACATTTACAGCATTGGTTAAGTGCTGAGCACAACATGAACACTTAACAGATACTAAAAATGTTTCTTAACTTTAAGAGAGATGAAGTTTAAAAATCCAGTCCATTTGAAAGGGTTTTAAGTGGCATAAAAATTCAAAGAAATAAAGGCACTGTTCGGTTAATTAGAGCATCTTCTAGTAAAACCTCGACATGGCTGACTGAACGTTAAGTGGCAAAATGGCAGCTTTCACAAGTTCATCCTGATCACAAAAATTCCTGAAACAGAGGAGACTACTTGGAAGTATTTCTCTCTAAATGAATTCAAAATTGTGCAGCATTTTCTAATTTTTATTATTCTTTCTAAAGAATGGAAGATGGAAAGAGTAACCACCAGAATTTCTTTGAGTGACTGAGAAAATGTTTTCTTAAAATAGTTTACATGTGGAAAGAGGTGCATGCTATTGGTAGCACCGGAAGGAAGGAAGGAAGGAAGGAAGGAAGGAAGGAAGGAAGGGAGGGAGGAAGGGAGGAAGGGAGGGAAGGAGGAAGGGAGTAAGAGAGGGAAGGAGGGAAGAAGAGATAAAAGCAAAGAAACAAAAAGAAAAGAAACATTGTATCTGTGAATTAATTCCAGACCAAAGTATATACTTTCTTCATTCTTAGGTACTTTCAAGTCATTCATGAAACTTTCAGAAGCATTTCCGTAATTGAATAGACTATCATAGCCAAAGGAACTTCCATAGTATGCTTGTCCAAAGGCCAAACTCCTCTAAGTAGATTTAAGACAGGCCCTTAGGGTAGCATTCAGGGATAAAGAAGAAGAATGTTTGCTTATTTGCACGTGTGTCCCTAAGACTGTAAAAAGCCCTCTTTCTCAAGAATATAATCTTTTGATATTCAGGAACAAGGGGGAGGAGAGAAAAGAAAAAATAGTAATGTCTCAGCAGCTTGATTGTGCACTTGAGAAAGACTTGACAGGAGACACAGTACACCATGTCAATTTATTTTAAAACCAAAATTCTGATGTCATATGGAGACGACATGTTGAAATTCACCGAGCTCATGCTTAAGTGACTTCTCATCGTGTTGGTTTGGACACTATCCCTTTTCAAGTCTTAATCTGCCTCCCATTTGCTGAACACTCAACAGGGAGAAACTAGGTAGCTCACGTCCTTTGCAGAATTGACGTAAAATGCCTAAACAAGTACATACTGAGGCCCAGGGCCTTGCTGGCAGTGCGGGTAAATTTCTCAGCAGGTCCTCCCTTAGTGGTCTTGGACCCCCTATAAATAGTAAGGACCTCCAATACCCAATGAACTCTCAGGGAGAAAGCAGGCCATCGCCACCCTGCACAGAGGGGAGCTGGAAGAGGGGTGGCAGTATTTAACCACTTCAGTTCTAGAAAACGCAACCCATCCCTCCCACCTCCCACCACCATCACCACCTCTTGCTCAACACAGGTTTCAAAGGAGACAGACGGGTGAAAGGGTGTCTCACGGGCAGTGGGACCGAACACAGTCTCCAGTTGTGGAGGCCACCTGGCTCGCCAAAGAGCTGCCAGCCCGTCCCCTCTGCAGTGGGGCTTCCGTGTGGCCCCAAATAAAGCGCAGTTGCTGGTTAACTGGGCCTTTGATCCTTGGAGTTTCCACTATCAGTGCTTTTTCCCCTCTTTTTCTGTCTTTCTAGAACTTTGAAGATAATGACTCTTACACATTTGCAAGTAATTAGAAGGTGTGGCTGCCAAGGAAAAGTGAGTATTTTTCTTTTAAATGGGAAGAGTAGGTGCTTTGCCCTTCGCACATCTCTAATTATATCCCATGTGCTTATTTGGTCTCTGATAAACTGATCTGGCCTCGGTAGGAAAACCACACCTAGGGACTAATGAGTCCCTCCTACAACAATAATAGCCATTAGGAGACAAGTAGCTGAGTGTCATCATGAGTCAATTATTTACCATTTACGGACAGCTTCATCCTTCAACTTGCTTTGCAGTTTCAATTCAGTAACAACTGAAGGGAGGGGACTATAGAGTCCCTTACAAAAAAAAAAGTGATTTAAAAATGTATAATATGCTGTCCCCCTTTTTATTATGCATTTAAACAACTTGAATGAAAAGCACTGTGTCCACGTGTTCACTCTCAGTACTCTTCACAGCACGCGTTTGTGCGTGTGTAGTAAAAGGACACCTACATTTGAAATGGGAGCGATTCTTTATTCTCCACTGCTAGTGGGAAAGGGGTCAAAGGGCTGGAAGAAGAAAATATTTAAATAAACCAATCTGTGGGATAAATGCCCTCACCCACAAGAACCACCCAACAGATACCCTCAGGGATAAATATAAAAGTGATGGGTTGGCTTATTTGGCCCTTCTCCCACTTGGCTGATCCATGTCTCAAGGTAGGGAATAACATGATGAAATGCTCAAAGACGATCAAACACAAGCAAAAGGAAAAGCTTAGAGGATGCACACAATTATCTCACTGCTGCGAGTTTTATATTCTCCCCACCCAAGAAGGCACATTGTTAGCTGACTTCATCAAGCCCGGCCTTATTTAAATCTTCTCTTTCTTTCTGAAATCACCTAACTCCATTGTGTGTACCATGCATGCCAAATGCCTCTCTTTTGGGGGGAGTAGGAATGGAAGGGGTGGGTGGGCAGAAGGAGCCATGATTTCTTCATGAACTTTCTTCCTATATTCCCCTAGCAGCTTGTTCCTCTGCTCCCACATTTATCATTGCCTGTTTTGTTTTGAGTTATTTATGTGTCTCTTTCTTCACCTGGTGAGTTCGTTTGAACTGAGATTAGTAGCCCTGGCTGGATCTTCTAAGCTTCTCTTCTTTTTCTCTGGGTGCTCCTGTGTTTCTGAACATCACAGGCTCCTGACTTCTCTGGAACAATTGCTTTCCTTATCCAGGGTCACTTCCTAAAAGTTGCCCCAAACCCACCCCATCATTAAAATTTCTTAGAGAATTCTTGGGCCAATGGGCTTGGGAGCAGAGACTAAAAAACGCAAACCCTGGGACACGTGGGTGGCTCAGTTGGTTAAGCGTCTGCCTTCAGCTCAGGTCATGATCCCAGGGTCCTGGGATCGAATCCCACCCACATCAGGCTCCTTCCTCAGCGGGAGCCTGTTTCTCCTTCTGCCTGCCGCTGCCCCTCTTTGTGTGCTCGCTCTCTCTCTCTCTCTCTCTCTCTCTGACAAGTAAATTAACAAAATCTTTTTTTTTTAAATGCAAACCCCTGGGAGAGAGATTTTGCATTAGTTCAGAATAAATGGGCATCAAGATGAGGCCATACCCCTTTTCAATATGCTCAGTCCTTGTAGGCGCCCACCATCCCCGATATTATCTGAATTTCTCAAACCACATTTAGATCAGGTGGTGAGGAGTTTGGTTAAGTGTTCAAAAGGGCCCCCGAGGCTTCCAGAAACTTTCTATTCCTAAAATGTCAGCTTGATGTTTTCTGGTATCTTGAACCGGTTCATCAAAAGGTAATACATGTGTATTTCAAGCTATTTCCACCATTTGTCTTAATTTAAAAACACGTGCTAGCATGTCACATAGGTCTGCTTCAAAATATCCCAACGTGTTCTTCAAAGAAGTTAATCAAATTCTATACCACTCACTGTCTTCATTAATTTAGGAAAACAATATACTCGCCAAAGTCACAAAATGAAGAAAAGAAAGCACATAGACCCCTTTCAAAGGTGTCTTTTAAAGGAATAATTAGCATATAAAGAATTTCCTTATTAAAGTAGAGAAGAGCTTTAATAAATACTCACATTATAAAAGATGAAGCTACTGCAAAATATATATTACCCAACATAATAATACACCTCTGTATCTCTTAAAGGTTTTATAGATTTTTAAGATTTTCCCAAAAGACCCACAATTCAAACTTTAACACTAGTCTCTAAACATGAAATTCATGGACTAGATGTTACTCTCCGAAGCTGAGTGCAGATAAATAACAGTAGGTCAAATTTTTACCTATACATTTAAACATTTTATTTTCTTTTATGGACTATCTTAGCTTTTATCCCACACCTGTGGATTTTAACTGTTTCAAAAACCTGGATCTAAGAATGCAGTGGGGAAGTTGCGGTAATTTTCAAAAGATTTTTTTAGACCTTATATAACAAATGTTTCCATTTGATTCTGACAGCACCGTGAGGCATTTTCCAGCTTGAGTCCTAGAGAGTTTGTTCAAACCGATAGGGAGGATCTTATCTCTTTCCATGCTTTTTTCCCCAACCAAAGACAATCTTTGACCTACCCAAAAGAAACCGAATTGAAAAATGCAAGTTTCAGCACCTCACTCCATCCAAGTGGGATGACTTGATTTTCGGGTTTGGTAAAAATGATATATAATTTGGACAATTCAGGCAATACATACCTTACTACATTAGGAAAAGGAATTTTCAAGATCCTCAAAATTTTGCCTTAGGTTTGTATGCATAAATATTAGATACGTATATGTAATGTACATGAGACTGTTACTTCTAGAGACATGAAGAAATAAAACATTAAATTAACTTTAAGGTAGGTATAAATAATAGATCTTAATTGTTCAAATGGATGTTTTTCTTTTCCATCTTCAAACAGAGAATGTTCCACGTTTATCTATAGGAGCCCCTCTTAGAGACAAGTGGGTTTTTTTTTTTTTTAAAGATTTATTTATTTATCTGAGACAGACAGCACATGCGAGCATGCAGTGGGGAGAGGCAGAGGGAGAGAGAATCCAAAGCAGACTCCACGCTCAGGGTGGAGCCCGACTCGGGGCCCAATCCCAAGACCCTAAGACAGCGACCTGAGCCAAAACCAAGAGTCAGATGCTTAACAGACTGGGACACCCAGGTGCCCCCAGAGAGACCATTTTATGATGAAACATCGGCAAGCACCTCTTCTGTGTCCAACCTCAGCCCTTGTCTATATGTCCTACTGTTGGAGTTAAGACTCTCCCTGCCTTGTTGGAGGCAAAAGAACTGACAAGTAGGTGGGCAATCCATTGTGCATAGAAAAGTGAGAACTGACTTAGGCTGGATATAAAGCAGGCAGATAAGTAGAAAGGTGGGAGGTGAGGAGGAAGGAAGAAAGGAGAAGAGAAAGAACTTTGCAAGTAGGAAATTACATAAATAATTTCATATATTCTGTTTTTTTAACTTGCTAATTGTCACAGAAATAACAATTATTTACTTTGGGAACTCTACTACTGAAAAATTATTTGACTATTATTCATTTTCATCATCTAGTTCCAGAAAGGCTAGGTTAGGAACTAGAATCTTTAAAATTACCTCCAATTTGGGGGCCCCTACATGGCTCAGTTGGTCAAGTGTCTGACTATTGATTTTGGCTCAGGTCTTGATCTCAGGGTCATGAGTTCAAGCCCGGTCTTGGACTGTGCACTGGGTGTGGAGCCTACTTCAAACAAACAAACAAAAACAAAGATTTCCTTCGATCTTAGTCTTATAGTTACCCAGCTAATTAAAGAGTAACCACTACTCCCACTGGTTAAAAGTTAAAAACTGTAGACCCTGTTAACTAGATTTACTGTAGTGATCATTTTGCAATAGATACAAATATCAAATCATTATGCTGTACACCTGAAACTAATATAATGTTATATGTCGATTATACCTTGAAATACATACACACATAAGTAAAAACTATAGCCCCTTCTAGAAAACCATTTTATGTTTGCCTTCAAATAAATACACCAGGGAATAAGAGAACTTACCACATTGTTGGGGTTACAAAATGTTCAAAACCAACAATGTCTTTGGCCTCTATTACGTGGAGGTGTTTGTCTTGAAACAGACAACTCGGGCACTTTCTGATCCCGACTATGCTCAAACTCAATCCTGGAACTCTGTATTTCTACTCCCAAGTGTCATAGCATTGGCTTTCAGGTAAGGTTCATAAGATACATTCCATCCTCAGCAAAACCAAACAAGTTTGGTTTTTGAACTTTTCTATCCTTGAAACCTGTGTTTTGTTGAAAGCCAGCCTGTAAAACAGATCGCCAGCCCAGCTTTCTTGTACCAGTTAGAACTTAACTTTTCTGCAGTCTTTCTTGTCAGCCTCCTTCCCTTGAATGCTCCTTGCTACTCCCAATGACAGAGCTGCGGGAGAGGCTTGGTTAGAGGACCACGTTCTGAAGCTTGCCCCCTCTGATCCTGCCAACGGTGGGAAAAAAACCCAGAAAGTCATTCGCAGTACGATATAGCCCAGACCACTCTATTTTTGACATGTGGTAGTTTTAGGTTCCTCAGCCCAGGTGTAAAAGCAACTATCCTCCACAATCAGTCTCAAAACCTCATTTTAAAATTCTGTTAGTGGCCTCTCAGAGTTGCAATTTCTAGCATTAAGTCTAGAACACAAAACTCCCCATTTAAAAATTAAGATGGTTTCTTCCTCGTCAGCTCTTTATGCTTCTCAAACACATTATTTTGCTTAGGATTCAGCTGCCATAGTGATATTGATGAGTCAGCGAAAAAAATTGCAGAGGAGAAAAATTCTGGCAAATTGATAGGATGATTATATTACAAGTAAATAATAATTACGCAATGGGGTAGTTTGTGCTAATAAAATGTATTGTGCCTACTGAGCCTACAATTAGCACCGACGTTTTTAATACCAGCCAAATTAATTTCATAGTTGACATTTCCAGCACAAAGTATCAGTAATTTGCAGTCTTGTGGTTGCTAATCCCAGCACCACCTACTGATGCCTAGCAGAACGTTCAGATGTACTAACGACATTGAACTAGAACTTTGGAATTCTCATTTTTATAAAATCATTCTATGGTTGCCTCTTTTCGTATTCTTTTAAAACACCAACAGTTTCTTTGCTTCTTGGAGTCCCCTGAAGTACAATAAATAAATAGATGATAAGTAAATAAATAAAAAATCTTGAACACCCTAAGCAGAATCGGACCACTGATTGCCCAAAATGGACCGTTGCTCAGGGTGGCAGAAAGAGAGATTTCACGTTTCCACTTTTAGAAATCTTGGGTTTGCGTAAGCAGAGTAGATTTATAACAGGTTGTCTTTACGAAAAGCGCAAGGGTGGAGCATGACGTGTGTCCCCTAAAGACTGGAATGTGGGAATGAAACCCTCCAAGCCCCTGGCCAGGTGGGTAGTCCAGGAAACTTACCACACCTCCGGCCTCTGTAGGCCAGGCGAGAGTGAATGTTGGGATTGTCATTACAAAACAGGCACTGGACAAGAAAGGGAGGCTGTGTTTATTATTGGATTCTTGGAGGGGAGGACTAGTGGTGAGTCTGCAAGTGGGAGGGGCACCTGTGAAAATCAGAATAGATTTTGCTGATATTAGGATATGCTTCCTTCTTGATCAGAATAGAGGGCAAGGCTGAAAGTATGCAAAGCAAGAATTTCCAAATGTGTCCCAGGATGAAATCATTTGTTTCACTTCCTGCCTGAAGACACACCATACCTGGAAAAGGATGGGCAAGGGTGTACCAGCTGGAGCTGATGAACTGTGGGAAGGAATGGCACACCATCTGCAAAGCACACTGGTGAAACTTGGAGGTTCACTGAAAGGTTCTGCCTGGGGATGGATTATCTGGAGAGTAGAGCAAGTGCTGACCTTTTCCCTACAGGTTTTCTTCTTACTCAATGTCAATGTTGTTGCATCAGGACTAGCAGGTGTAGTGGAAAGAGTCCAGAATCTGTAAGCTAAGATTCACTAGCTGTTCGACTTCAAGAAAGTAACATAGTCTGCCTCAGTGTCCTCACTAATAATAGTGGGTCCTTGGCTCCCTTGATTGTTCATTTCATTCATTGCTGTGGGCTCTGTTCTCCTTTCCACTTTGCTGGGAGACATTGCTCCGAAGTCAACTGGTGTCTTGTGTGTGATGGGTAGGGAGCATTGCCCGTCAGGATGGGATTCCCTCTAGAAGGCCATAGTATTGCAACCATTCCAGCTTGTTTAAGTTATTGAGATGCTTTTTAATAATATTGCCACATAAATGAAAATATTGAAATGACTCTGATGAAAGGTTTTTGTACTAATGGTGGATTTTATTTCGGGCTGTATCTCAATCAGTGTACTTGCTTTCTATTTATCTGAATGAATAGATAGCTGATTTTGAGACATTCTTTTTCTTAAGTTTAGGATTTTAAAGGTATTATGCTCTGGAAAACATAGCACAACTAAAGAAAATTTGGTACATTCTGGAAACAAATCGCTGCAACATCGGGTGCCCCATAGGACCAAAACCTAGGTACTATTTTTTGCATAATGTATATAATATTTATATATAATACAATATAATAATTGCATATTGTATTTAATATAATATATAATATATTATAGTAATTATATGTACATAACTATTATATTATATAATAATTATATGTATGTAATTATACAATACAATATAATACAATATAATTATAAGTACATAATTACATTGTGATTTTTTGCATAATATATATTTATATGTGATACAATAGAATAATTATATATACTGTATAATATACAATAATAATTATAAGTACATAATTACTGTATTTCTCAAAAAATGGGTTTTTTACTATAGGAAGTTGCATTTTTTTTTTCCATAGCACGTAGGCAAATTAAACAAGGTTGTACTTTGCTTCCCATTTTAGGTAGAAAATGAAGTTCAGGGAGAAATCAAGGCAGAAGCACATTACAGGTCTCCTAACTCCTACTCCATGGTTCTTTGTGCTAATTTTTGGATTGCCATATCTTTCTCTGGTGATCTGGGCCTACTGTCTGCTGAATATAAAAGACTTCCCTGTAGAAAGTTCCTTATTTAGAATCACAGACCATTAGACCTAAGAAGTCTCATTGCAGGAAAGTGCTGTTTACCTACAGAAGAAGTAACTGAAAGTAAAGGAAACTAACACAAGGCTTTGTCAATGTCAAATCGTTTATTACCAACAGCACCAAGCCAGAACCTAGCTTGAAAAGAACCAGGATGACTTTTTTTTTTTTTTTTTTAATGCTGGAAGAACCAATGCATTTCCCTAAGTGCCAACCTTTCCCCAGTGAGAAGCCGGTAGATAAAATAAAATTCAGAATTGGTTCATAGTGGACTTGGTTCGGAATAAATTCATGATATCCCAGTTTACAAATTTGTTATAACCGGTCTTGATGGCTTCTCTTATTTTCTACATTTCAATTTTTCATTTTAGCCTAATACTTTGGACCCCTGAATTTCATGCTGTTTGCAGATGCCTGTTTAATTTACCTTAACATCTGACCTTGTCAGCCTTTTCTCCTGGTTCTTTATAATAAATGAGCAGGACTGAGTCATAATTCTTCAATGAGAAAAGTTTACCAAATACACTTGTCTTTCTCAGGCTAAAGACACTATAATATCTTTGTGCATTTTACCTGGCATTTCATGCCTTGCCATTTCTGTTCAATGGTTTGTAAAACGGAAAATTTGTGTCGCATGCTAGCCAGACGTTACTGTCCTTAACTTTTAATGAGTGTCAACAGTGCCCTAGGCACTGCACAAAACACCAAAGGAGCACCACCTCTACCTAGTCTATCTAAATAATAGATTGAAGAGCAGGTTGCACGTGTGGATATATTTTAATCAATATGTGTTTACTGTTGCTGTAAATTACACGAAAACACAGCTACTCCCCAGATGTCATTACCACCCACAATAACCCAATGGGCATTCTCCCACTTTATGTTGCTAACTGTTCCTGAAAATTTGCACGGAAATCAAATAATGTTGAAGGCTGTCAAGGAACCTATTCTGTTATGAAGAACCCTTTTATGAAGCCTATTATTAACTTACTGAAATTTGGTATCAAATTCTGGGGTTTTTTCCTGTAGTCATCTACTTTGAATTCCGGGAAACAAAGAATTCATTTTTTTTTCATTCCACATTGTTAAATCCCCACTCTAGGCAAGGCAATATAAAACAGAGGGCCTCCCGGCGCCTGGGTAGCGCAGTCGTTAGGCGGCTGCCTTCGGCTCAGGGCGTGATCCCGGCGTTCTGGGATAGAGTCCCACATCGGGCTCCTCTGCTGGGAGCCTGCTTCTTCCTCTCCCAGTCCTCCTGCTTGTGTTCCCTCTCTCGCTGGCTGTCTATCTCTGTCGAATAAATAAATAAAAAATCTTAAAAAAAAAAAAAAACAGAGGGCCTCATTTCAGAATAGGAGAAAAAAGCCATATACACCCTACAATGCAAAGGGTAAAGGATATATTCCAAAAACTGTAACAGGGACTATAGGGATGCTAGAAAAATTCACAGTGGAAAGAAAACTGATGGCAAATTAATAATGCATTTCACAGAAACTCGAGCATACTTTTTATATAACAAAGAAAGGTGGCTAACATTAGAAATTCGTCTAAGCTCTTAGTCTTATTTTTTCATTTGCCAGTCTGGCAGCTATGTCTGGATGAAATATTTAAATCTCAAAATAAAATTGGTGCACGTCGCTGAAGAGCACATGACCCATTCATTCATTCATTCATTCATTCACCAGATATATAGCATTGCCAACTCCACCGTGACCGAGGTGAACCAGCTCTTTGGGCCAGCTGGTAAAAGTGGCTGTTAATTTAAAATAACCTGTTTGTTAATTGCTTTCAACCCAAGTCGTTCTGTTCCTGCACTCTGAACCCTAAAGGTGGTTTGGAGTAAATGTGTCTGGGACTGAGAGGTAATTAATGCGAGCAGGCAGCCCTGGCTGCAGAGCCAGGATGGAGCCGGCAAGGCCCGGCCCTGGGGTCTGTGCTCTGAGGAACTGATCCTGCCGGTCTGTGGTTGGATTTTTTTTCCCCCTTTTCCTTCTGCCGTCTAGTTGCAGGCTACAACTGGAACCCTCTGCCAACGCGGGCTCTCCCATCAGCCCTCTGGCACACTGCGTTGATCAGTAGATAAAACTTTCCCAGCGGTCACAGCCACCGCTGCCGTCCACGGAGCCACGGCGGCGAGCGGGCTGCTCCGCTCTGTGTACTAACTGCCTCTCCACCTGCCGTCGTCACCTCCTCGGGTCCCCCAAGGTTCTCCTTGCTGCTGAGAGTCATGGTGCTTGCTCGACCTTGGGCCTTGCAGCTGGCCGGCTTCCAGAAAGTTCCTCTGCTGACAAGGTGTGCTGAAGATTGTGTTCACGGCATTCGGGCACGGCGCAAGGAGTGGGGGGAGGGCGGGTAGAGAAAAACCTGCTGCGGTTACCTACCTCCCTGCCCCAGTTCTGCCCTCACAGGCCGAAATGACGCAGTCTTCTGGCCTGCAGCTTCCCTCCCTGCCCAGCACCCAGCATCCAGGGGCAGACCAGACCGCCACCACCTCCGGGGGCCACGAAAGCAGCCGAAAAGACAAACAAACGAAGAAAACGAAGGAAACGAATTGTATTTTTCCAGTCTGCCAAAGCGTTTTTCGCTGCACGCTCAAAAAAGAAAAAAGGAAAAAAAAAAAAGAATTTCTAAAAAAAGACTGACCTGCCAGCTATTTAAACATGACTGTAACATTTTAAAACATAGGTGACACACACAGGGTTTATCTGATGGATGCCTCTCTAACTCTCTGAAGTCCTGGGGCCATCTAGGAAGTTATGTCAATTTATAATTTTCCAGTGACTCTGAGTGTGTGTGTGTGTGTGTGTGTGTGTGTGTGTGTGTGTGTGTGTGTTTGTGTGTGTCCCCGCGCCCGCGCGTTCCCAAATGCGGAGCTGGTATCAGGGCGACGGTTGCTCTAATGTGCCTCGGTATGGCTGACGGCAGAAATCGCGCTCAGAGATTGAGCTGAGGCGGAAGCAGCCAGACTAGTTCTCCCACACCGTGTGCTACGCCCTCTGAGAAAAGCTGCTTTTTCTTGGCAAACTAATTTTGCTTTAATGCAACAGGAAAGCATGTGTCATAATGGAGCGATTATGCCCAGTTTCACCAGGGCTGGGAATTGGGGGGTGGGGGCGGGGATGCTTCAGGAAAATGCCAGAGGAGCCTTTCCAGAGTCGAACCCAACACTTTTCCAAAATAATAGATTTTTGGTGATATACTTGCAGTGCCATATCTTTTTATTTAAAGATCCCTCTTTCAAAGGACTCCTCATTCTATCTAGGTTTGGGACCTCAAATACAGAACATTTGGTTTTTTATCTTCACTCAAAACAAGGGTAATATTGGCCTACTCTTCCAATAACTAAGTCAAGCAAAAATTTGTGTTTTGTTTCTATTAAAAAAAAAATGGTTCCAAAGCCCTTTGAACCATATTTTTTATTGTTGCTTGATCCTTAATAATAACCCTGGTGAGAAACTATCTACTTTTCGCAGGTGTATCAAATGAGACTTGGATTTTTAAAATGACGCTGACCCTGGCTCATAGATGGTGACACTGGGATTTAAACCCAGCTCTTCTGATTCCAGATGGCAAGTTTCATCTTTGCACTGAAAATTCTCCAGCTTTTCTGAGCTTCTCTGGCCTAGCCATGGTGCAGGGCCAGACCAGCCCCTGCTCAGGACAGACCTATACCTGTGGGCCTGGGAATTGAACCAAACTGGCTTGACAGCAGGGAGGGCGGGGTGCCCTCTGCCAGGACATTCATGCCCATGACAAAGTTGGCTCTTTGTCACTCTCTGTGAATCCATCATTGTCTTCTTTCTCTTTCATCACTTAGATTCAGGACCAGCCTTAAGGCAAAGTGAAATGCCAATTCCACTTCGTATGTTTTTGTTGTCTTTAATTTTTTATAACCATTTTCGCCAAAAAAGGTCACAAGCAGGCTCCGCGTTAGGCTACTTATGTATTTGTTTGATTAACCAAAAACTTATTAAGGGTTAAAAAAGTTCAGGACTGAACAGGTCAGGGTTGCATTTCTATTTTATGGTGATTCACTTCCCCTAAGTAGTAACTGATAATCATCCTCCAAGTTAAAAAAAAAAAAACTGTCTGGAATATATTATAAACTTGCCGCAACACCTGTCTGCAGTTTTAAATTGAGGTTTTCCTTCTCCAAATCACTCAAAGGAGTAACAGTCATTTGCACAGCTACGAGGTTAGAAGAAGCCTCCCTCCCAGATCAGATTCCTGGAAAGATGTTAAGATCATCTTCCGAAGTTAATACAATTCACTCACGTTCCTTTAATTCATGATGATTCCCATTTCTGCTCTTCCCGTTTTTAGAGTGACTCCTTACGTTCTTGAAGCTTCCCTTCTGTCTTAAATCCACTCCACACCTTTCTTCCTCTCATCTTTAAAAGTCTTCCTAAAGTCCTACTTCCTCTCTGAGGTCTTCCATGACTAAGTCATGAGGAGGCCATCCGTGAAGGCACGCCCTTTTGCACAATAACACAATCTGGAATATGCAATCCAGAAACTATCTTTCACCAACCTGCCAAGCTCTCCATCCCTAGATGGAGAGATAAAATTACATGTGATGGCTGAGCAGTGCTCAGAGACGGGTTCTCAGCTAAGGCTCCCTTGTATTTGCACCTTGCCTCTCTTCCAAGATGCCCAAAGTGCGCCGTAAGTACCTTGCACATTTTTCACAACTTCTCTTTGACATAGATTGTCAACAAACACCATTATTCATAGATAAGAGCTGAGGGCGACAGAACTTTTGGGAAGTCAGGCAGCTACCAGAGACAGAGCAGGACAGAGATTCTGCACCAGACCACATGCACAGAGCAAACTGTGCACGTCGCAGGAACTCCAATAAAATACAGTCAGTAGAAGGACAGAGCAAAGTAGTCAAGAGGAAGGAAGGAAGGAAGGAAGGAAGGAAGGAAGGAAGGAAGGAAGAGAAAACCAGAACAAACTGCTCTCCGTACCACAACTAATTTCTGTGAATAACTCCTACGTACGTTCAAAATGATGGTTAACAAAATAAAATTGACTTCAGTATAAAACACTCTGCTTGGGAAGCAGCATCTGGGACAACTGTCCCTGAGGCAGAAAGGGAAGGACAGAGAGAGAAAAGTAGTCATGCCAACACCATATACCCTTTCTTTTCTCTGGCCTCCATGGGAGGACATCACTTAACCTACCTGAGACTTCTAGACACAGGTCACTGAGTTTTGCTAAGCACATGAACAAATCTTTGGTACTTCCCTGGACAAAAGAAGAGGAATGTGGCCTTTATGACCGCTGTATCTGAGGTGGACTGAAAGGGCTGCAAGGTACGTAACCCTAAACCTCTACCACCTTTTCTTAGACACAGAGTAGATTTATTTTTTTCACGTTTGTTTTGTTTTTGTTTGGTCTATTTAAGGGTAATATAAATAATAATACATTTCCTACAGCAGAAACCTCTCTAGTACTTATGCTGATTATGACACATGCTCCCTTAAAATGAAAGGCCTGCCTCTATATTCAAGTCAGGGTATCATTGCTGGATGTCTTCCAGAATGCTGCAGCTCCTTCATCATACAAAACCAGGTGCCCTTCACTGTGACTCTCGTTTGACTGTATCTGGACCACTGATTTCAGAGGAAGTCCGTGATATGCGATGATCTCATCTCAGGCTTCTTAAGTACATCGTAAGAAGACTTTTTCCCAGGTCTGTCTTTTCTGTACTTTGGATGCCTTTCCTTTAAAAAATGCCCTTCTTTGCCAGAAATTCCACTACTGGGTATTTACCCCAAGGATACAAATGTAGAGATTGGAAGGGGTACCTGCACCCCAATGTTTATAGCAACAATGTCCACAACAGCCAAACTGTGGAAAGAGCCCAGATGTCCATCAACAGATGACTGGATAAAGAAGATGTGGTGTATACATACAATGGAATACTACTCAGCCGTTGAAAAAATTAAATCTTGTGATTTGCAACAACATGGATGGAACTAGAGGGTATTATGCTAAGTGGAATAAGTCAATCAGAGAAAGACAATTATCATATGATCTCACTCATATGTGGAATTTAAGAAACAAAACAGAGGATCATAGGGCAAGAGAAGGAAAAATAAAACAAGACAAAGTCAGAAAGAGAAACAAACCATAAGAGACTCTTAATCATAGGAAATAAACTGAGGGCTGCTGGAGGGGAGTGGGGATGGGGTCACTGGGTGATGACATTAAGCAGGGCATGGGATGTAATGAGCACTGGGTGTTATATGCAACTGATGAATCACTGAACTCTACCTCTGAAACTAATAATACACTCTATGTTAATTAATTGAATTTAAATACATTTTTTAAAAAAGAAAAAAATGCCCTTCTTTGTGTTGATATCTTTTGTGCTAAGGAAATTTATTCAATAGTAATAAAGTCTCGGGGAGCCTAGGTGGCTCAGTGGGTTAAGTGTCCAGTTCTTGGTTTTGGCTTAGGTCATGATCTCAGAGTCCTGGGATCGAGCCCCTGAGTTGGCTCTATGCTCAGCAGGGAGTCTACATCTCCCTCTCCCTCTGCCCCTCCCCCTACTCACTCTCACTCACTCTCTCTCTCTCTCTCTCTCTGAAATACGTAAATAAATCTTTCTTTTAAAAAGTCATAAAGTCTATAATTTTGCAGCTTCCAAAGACAGGGGAAAGGGAAAGCAACATATTCCTTTCTTTACAGAGAATAACGATCAAGAGCCGTTTTCCTCATGTCATTATTGCTGACATTTCTATTCTTTCCCCATTTTAAGCTAGGGATTCAGATTTACTTTATTTCTTGAGTAAATCTCATTTTTTCAATCATCCTTTCAGAAATTCAAAGTCAACATCAGTATGTTTTGTATGAAGTATAACTTCCTTGCTAAATATTCTATAGAAATGTTTTTCCATACGTTTCACAATGCATTTTTGTAAGAGTTATTCTTGTTTTCTGAAGTCTTTGAGAAGAAACTAAAACCTAAATATTTCTGTTTGATAAAGAAAAGATTTTCTCATCTGCCTTCCCTTTCAATTTCATTGTTGCTTCAAAAAAAAATTGGGTTTTTTGGTCCACAAACTTTCTTAACATCTACCTGGTGCTGTGTAGGTTTGACCTATGAGAGTGCCAATGCCCTCCTCTCAGGCGTGAGGGAGGCCCCCCCATCATAAGCCCACAGGGACCTCAAGAGCTCAGACACCCAGCAGGGAGGTGAGGACAGATTAACCTTTCACCCCCACTCTCTCCCACCACATCTCCCCAGAGTGTCTCTGCTTCGGTTTTTCATCGGTCCTGTAGGAACCTTCTAGACTCTCCCCTTTTCTTCCACACCCATGTCACCTTCAGCTCCAGGGCTCTGCCGGTTGGGATGGGGCTGGAAGAAGAAAGAGAAAAGGAGACATTATAGTGCTCATCACCTCCAAGTGGGTTCAAACTCAATGCTAAGGTCAGCATCAACATCCAAGCAGCCTCCAAGGAACCCTCAAGGAGACCACTCTTCCCAGGAAGTGTGCCCGCCTCCTGGCAGCTCCCAACCTTCCTTCAAGGGACCCTCAAAACACTCCCCATTTTTCCTTTCCTCTTCTCCTGTCTCTGCCTTCAACACAAAAACCAAAGGATTCTGGGGCGCCTGGGTGGCACAGTCGTTAAGCGTCTGCCTTCGGCTCAGGGCGTGATCCCAGCGTTCTGGGATCGAGCCCCACATTAGGGTCCTCCACTAGGAGCCTGCTTCTTCCTCTCCCACTCCCCCTGCTTGTGTTCCCTCTCTCACTGGCTGTCTCTCTCTGTCAAATAAATAAATAAAATCTTAAAAAAAAAAAAAGAAAAGAAAACCAAGGGATTCGGTGGGGTTCTTCTCAGATGTCCAGCTAAGGAACAGGAAGGTGCAGGCAGACAAGCATTAAAACAGAAGCAATATCAGAACAGCCCAACACACTTTCCAGTATTTAGGACTTGACGGGAGGTTCATCTGTCCCCCAGTGACGCGGCTATATGCCCCCAGTCTGAGACTTAGCTGAGAGTACATTACGTAAGGAGCCAAAAGTAAGGCAAAGTAAATGCATTTAAAAATTGGAGCTACCTTAGAAGTGCTAAATTGAGTTAGAGAAGGGTTTCACTATTTTTCACGGAATACAAAGCTTTTGTGTGGAATCTAAAAAACAAATGAATAAACAAACAAAAGCCGAATCAGAACCATAAATACAGAGAACAACCTGGTGGTTTCCAGAGGGAAAGTGGGGTGGGAGGAATGGGCAAAATGATGAAGGGGAGTAGGAGGTACAGGCTTCTCGTCACGGAATGAGTAAGTCCTGGGAAAAAAGGCACAGCCCAGGGACTACAGTCAGCGGTATTGTAACAGTGTTGCACGGTGATACTTGGGGTGAGCACAGCATGACGTACAGAGTTGTGAAATCACTATGTTGGACACCTGAAATTAATGTAACATTGTGTGTCAGTGATACGGAAATAAAATTTTAAAGAAAACAGCGCTGTTAGACTCACAAGTGGCCAAAAGGTGGGTTGCAGATACGGTTGGAGAGCCGAGGGGCTGTGCTGTTACCCGCTCCACTCCTTTGGTTGAGTCGATGCCGCCCATCCTGGCGTCCAGGGACTTGAGACTGCAAATAGGCCCGGTAAGAAGCCTGATAGGATGGAAAGCACCAAAATGAATTGCCTTCCTTTATTTTAATCAGCAGAACCCCACTGTTAGACGCATCGGGAGAGAAAAGGCTGAAGTCATGGGAACATAAGACAGGGTGCAAATGTCCCAGTCATGGCAAGGTACCAGGTGAATTTTTTAAAACAGTTTTCGAAAAATTTAAATCCTTCCCTAAGCCCTGTCTGTGCATATTTATGGACTGTCATCCCACCGTAGACTTCAACTACAAGTAGTTAAATGCTAATTAGAACTAGGTCGCACCAATCAACTTTGTACAATGTAAAAAGGTGCCGGGTATGGTGTCCCCTGGCCTGGCCAACTGACAGGCCTTTTCCCATCAGTAGTCCATAATTTAGGCTGTAGCCTTAGGTGGTTCCTGATGTCTCATTAGAGCTGCAGCCGAGAAGCTCACTAGAGATTTAAATTCTCAGGCATGAGGCCCCTCAGGCTAAGGTGAAAAAGCCCAAGAACTCAACGCCATTACCCCATTAAATGTGGGATGAAAAGTATGCTGGCAACCAGCTGGTTTGAAAAACTGGCTGAAAATGGAAACTGAGAACCACCCAGAACTGGTCCCTCCCATGAGGATCTGACATTTGGAACACAATGCTATGGCATGGGCTCCACTCAGAGATATTCTAGAAAGGAGTAAGAAAAGACAAAGAATCCTAGCCCCACTTACCCATGATTCTCAGGAACCAGATACCAGACTCTATTAGACAAAACTAAGGAAACAGAGAAAATTAAACATCTAAGCATATGTTCTACCTAAGATGGATTTTTGAGGCTTTGTTCGTTATTTCCTCTTCCTCCGAGTTTGTGTACAGACTGCTCATTGGCTGGAGACCCTCCCCTAAGCCTTTTCATTTACCCTTTTCCAAGATAGCCAAGGTGTCTCTTTGGTCCCAAAAAACATGTAGTTGGGATGAGTAAGAGGTAATTATAACAGTACTTGCATAGCTCAGGCAGCGGCCTTATCTAATTTTAAAATAAAACAGGGCGCCTGGGTAGCACAGTAGTTAAGCCTCTGCCTTCGGCTCAGGGCGTGATCCCGGCGTTCTGGGATCGAGCCCCGCATCACGCTCCTCTGCTGGGAGCCTGCTTCTTCCTCTCCCACTCCCCCTGCTTGTGTTCCCTCTCTCGCTGGCTGTCTCTCTGTCACATAAATAAATAAAATCTTTAAAAAAATAAAAAATAAAACAAACACATTTAAAAAGTCGTAAGCCCAAAGATGAAACAAGGAGATGAAAAGAGAATCAATTTATTAAAAAAAAAAAAAAAACAGCCCTTGGTACAGTGCCAATATTAAAGATGTGTTAAAAACAAAACCCTCCATCTTTGTAGGACACTACAAACTCAATCCCATGTCTAAGGTGCTCCAGGTCCTAAAGGACCGCTTCCCCAGTACCCACAAGAGATGCCCCACTCAGGAGACTCTAGCGGAGACCAGCATTATGCAACTTCACTTATGAGAAGGTTAGTGCCCCTGGAGATGACCTCTCGAAGTGAAGCAGGTTAAGAATAAACTCTAGCCAATGCTGAATTAATCTAACGTTACACAATATGAAAAGTCCTTGTACACGAGCTCGTCATGGACATGCCTCAGGTTTATCTAAGTAACTGAATCTCTACTTGTTTGGGCTTTTTCCCACTGTTCAAGCAATGGAAATTCTACCCCTCAGAGTATCAGTATGAGTCTTGCTGTAGGATGATATGGTGGTCCAGGTTTAGACGGGAGATTTCCAGCGTGGCATCAGAAAAAAAAAAAAAACGTATACATATATACACATAAACATTTTATATTTATATTTGTATTTATATATGCATATATTTGTGTGCGTGTTTGCATATATATACACATACACACCATATCATAGAAAGAGCACTGGACCAATTGAGTATTGCCTTAAATATTTTCTGTGGAGCACGAGTAAACCGGAAGATGGTAATAGGCTCTTGTCTATTCCCAAACCCACATTGTCCATTAGTGAGATAGACAAGAAGCTTGGAGAAGCCTCTGTCTTCTACAAGGGTAGCTAAACCTACTAGCAGCAATGGAATTTTTAAATTCTCTTTTTCACAGAATGGACTCTTGACATCTTGGGAGAATTTTTTTTAGTTCACAACAGGACTCCATAAAAATTAGTCTGAATACCTTATAAGAACTTTCATTTATATCTTAATGTAAGTGATAATGTCAGAGTCTCTAGACATGGACTTTTTAAATTTTTAAATAAATCGTTAACTAGTAAAGGGTGAGTAATAAAAACAGGTATCATTTATTGAGCATTTATTATGTAGCAGCCATGGCTGTAAGTCCTTTATATGGATTAGGTCATATAATCATCACACAGCTCTATGAGGAAGGAGTTACATCAGCCCCATCTGAAGATGAGCGACCCGAGGCATTAGAAACTGGGTATTTTCATAAGGTGACCCAGCTAATAAATAGCAAAACTGGGGTTTGAATCCAGATAATCCATTCTAAAGCCATGCTTTTGCCACTCTGAGGGGTCTGGAAAATAAAAATAATTACATAAGGTAATGAGGACCTGGCCCCTTTCCTTGCATTTAAAAAATTATGACTTTATTTCCTCCTAACAGAGGCAGTGAAGTGTAGCGATTAAAAGTGCAAATTCTGGCAGTCGTAAATTCCCACCTGCTACTTACCGTTCCGTGATCTGGTGATGATAAACTCTGTGATATGGCTAAGTTATCAAATTGCTCTGTGCCTCAGTTTCCTTAAGTGTGAAATCAGGATAATGATGATAATTGTTCCTACCTTATAGGGTCGACATGAGGTTCAAGTAAGTAATATATAGTACAAATAAGCAGCACATAGTAAGGGCTATATAAGCATAATCCATTGTCACAAATAATTGTAGAGAAGAAAGCATCCATCCGAAATGCTTTCAAGAACAATCACTGAATACATAAGCATTCCTTCCCATGGTGTATTCCCACATTTCCAAAAGTCATCACTAATACAGCTACTCCAGAACACTGAATCCCTCTTCCTATAAAGCCCACATCCTTTCCAGGGAGACGGTAGAGGTCACGGCGCTGCTGGTGAGGAAGGGGTAAGTGAGGAAAGGGAGGACGGCCCCAGAGAGCAAGAAGCTGACCACCATCACAGCAGAGATGGTGTCAGGCATTGATTTCAAATCAGGTTCTTAAGGATAATGTTGAGGATAATTATAATCATTATTGTTATTGTCATTATACCTTGCAATTACCTTGGCTTAATTAATTCAAGCTTGTGAAGTGCTTTGAGATCCTCAGATGAAAGGTGCCAAGTAGAAGGGTCATTATTTTTCTACTGCTCCTTTCATCCAAGGTGATTATAGCTCTTCATAAGCATTAATTAATCCTCATAAGAGCCCCAGAAAGTAGATAAGTGGAGGAGTCATCCACACTGGGTCCAAGAGAGACATTTATCCAAGGGGTTCAGCGTTCGTCTGGCTGGTGGGAGGCCCCCAAATCACAGGGCTTTGGGACTGGTGCACCCGAAATTTATACGAGCCTGTTTTCTGAAGGCTTGAACAAAACTTGAAGGCTTGGTTCAAAATTTGCCACATTGAATTTGTAACAATTCCATGAGGACCAATACGGACATGGCCCCATTTTTAAAAAGTTATAATGCAGGTGATACGCAGAGAGGTATCCTCACTATCTTCATTATGAGGTGAGGAGTAGAGAAAAATAAAACCCTCCTCTATTACATTTCAGTGACCTGGCAACCTGACAGTCAACAAAACATTTTCTCGCCTTCCCTAGTAAAGGATTTGCCCAAGGTCACAAAACTACGGAGCCTAAACTGGGAATTGGCCTCAGTTGAAAACCACAGACTGAGTCTGATTTTCACTAAGATCTATTAATTGTGGTCTTTCTCCCTGCTGTGAACGGCCCCACTCCAGGATGAAGGGTGCTTGTGAATAAAATCCTGTGAGACAGAAACTGTACAGACACAAGTTAATACCCTTTCGATAGAACTTTTGGGGCAATTTCTCTGATTTCCAATATGTTTTTGGCACAAATATCCAAGGAGCAAAAGATTTGTGACAAGTACACGTTGTGTATCCCACGGACTCCCAGGGAAGGGAGCGCTTGTGAGAAAGGATTTTGAGGGACGTTGAATACACTCGTTTTCTTTTATTATTGAAGCACTGAAGTTTTTGTACCTTTTGTTTAGAACTAGACATGATGTGTGAGATCCTAGTTTATGTCAGGCTGGGTCTTATGACTGCTGCAGGAAACAAGGCAGTCCCTGTCCCTTGATGTCACAGAGCGTCCTCTGCATAATGTCTCTGTCTTCTTTTCAGGATGTGGCTGTGTCCAGGGAGCAGGACCAGTAAGGAAGGGGTAGATGAGCTACCTGACCCGTTTGGTGCTAGACCCCACTTACCTGGTACAACAAGCATTATTACTGCAAAGGCGCAGATGCTGATGACTTGGTTTTTTATTATTACTGCTACTATTGCTCTTATCATCAAATACAATAACCTTATAATTACTATTGGACATTCATCAAGAATTACAAAGCCCAGACTCAAAACAGGCTCCACCAAGGGTGTATGACTTTGAGAGGCAGAAAATGAAGCCCCATTGAAGCCCCACAATTTGAATGGCCGGAATCTCTTTTGTCATCACAGACTGCTTTTCTAAGAATATACGGACTTCATCACTGAATGTGTCTGCAAGCCAAGGGTTTGTTTTCTCTGTCAGTAGAAGAAAATCCTTTGAGACACCGCACAACTGCCTTTCCTTGAACTTCTTGGCATATAGTAAGTGCTCAGTAAAACTGTGCTGCCCACAAACGGAACTACGTCAAAGGATGTGTTCTAGGTAGCATATTTTATGTAGGGTTAAAATGCCACTAAGACATATACTCATTTTTTAAATGTACTTCAATCGTTAAATTCATGATCTTTGTTTTAGATTGATTTGGGCTCTTTCCAATGGTGCTTCACCAATTGCCAGTTGTCATGGTAGTATCATGAATTGTCATAATCCTAAAACTCGCATATCATCTCACCAAAGGGCTGATTTCCCATCGGCCACTATGCTAATCACAACATGTGCAGACGTCCTAAAACAAGAGGACAGATGACATGCTGAAAGAACCAGCTTGCAGGGCCAGCTCAGCCCATGGCAAGGTTTCTTTTCCAATCTCATCAGTTCTTTAAAGACTGAAACTATTCCCCCATAGCAAATATGAAATGCTTTCAAGAGACATGTCTAAGGCAAATTTTGACTGTATATTACCAAGGGTGACAGTGTGGGAGAACCCAGGTAACATTACATAATGCTAAACTTAGCGAGTAACAAGAAAAATTACTCTTGCTCCCTTAATTTTCATCTCTAAAGTGTTCCACCGCTTTACTTAATAATTTAAGAAATAGTCCATCAAAGTTGTTTAGATCTAATTCATATGAAATAACCAGGCCTGCCTATCTACTTTGTGATACTCTAAGTATAATCTTCCCATTAAAAGCAACTTTAATTTGTTTGGTCAATTAGCCTAGGAATGTACTAGATAGATTCACCTGCATCCAGCTCACCTTTCCCTAAGTAAGAACCAAGTAAAAATATTGTGACCACAGTTCTCCATTTGCCCCATCAGATCCATACTTCGCCCCTCTTTGTCCTGTTCTATGTGCTGGGTGGCTCACCTCTGTAGACCATATCTCATGATTTCCCTTGGCATCTGGCTTCTGGGTGGGTTTGGTCAATGGGAGGGACCAGAGGAATCTTAGAAGGAGGAGGGAGAGAAAGATTAGTGGATATGGGGCACTCCGTCCCTTAGGGTCACAATTTTGACAGTAGTACCTCCCTTTGACCACAGGCAGCCCCCTTCCATGCCTTGTGCTCTCATCAGGCTCTGGTAACACTGCCCTCTCCCCTTACCCCTTTAGCGCAGGCATGGTAACGGCTGTCTTTGTTGCTAGACCTGAATGCTTCATAATTTCTTTTAGGTTCTCTTAACCCTGTCCCTTTAGTAAATTCACTTCAGTTATTCCTTTGAGTGTTCCATCCATGTCTCTTGCCAGTATTCCAACAGACACAAATCTCCTCGAGTTCTTCACAGGATGACCCCTTTCCTGCTCTGCGGTCCTTGGATCTGGCATGATAGAATGCATCCGTTGCAATGATGAGTGGAGATGCATTTACATAACAAGAACATGCCGTATGTTAATATAAATATCCGCAGAGTTGTAACTAATCACGCACATTCTGCCGCTCTAACCCCAGCTAGCTATTTGCGACACTTTTCAACAATGGCCTAGGTTGATATCAATAGAGGTCTTCTATCCTCTATTAATATCAGCTTGACTAGCCACTATTCTCTCTCACCAAACAGGAAGGTTCTATACCAATACTGACAGAGGGATAAGGATTTGTCTGCCAGTTCCGTGTCTCTCTCGGCCAATACCTAAGCTTATGTTTAAAGCAAGCATTCCTTAAATAGCCCTTTTCACAGGTATGCTTACACACGTGTACACACACACACACACACACACACACACACACACACTTCTTGAATCGGACAGTTTGGTACGGTGGTTTTCTTCTCATCAAGCTAACTTGGAACGTGCTCCTCCAGACCATGTCTGAACTCCAGTGTCACCCCCACACCCCGCCCTGTCATGCTCTGGTGTGATAATAGGGTTTCCCTCTGAAGCTTCCTGAGCCCATCTCCTTCCTTTCTCCTGGGCATCCATTCTCATGGACCTTGGCTCTTGCTTTTGGTTCTTAATCCAAATTCATTCTCCAACAGACCTAGAAAGTGCCTTGTGTCGCACCTACAATCACCACAGACCTTCTGAATGCCTCCAGCCCCCCAATTTCTGAATCTCATCTGTCTCGGTGCCCCATTGCCGTAGTCTACCCAACCCTTGGGCTGCCACGTTACTGCATTTGGGCTGCCTCGTGCTGCTTTCCTGATCCATGACTAGATGTGATACTTGGACATGGAGCCGTAAGGGCTGCCATCTTAATTTCTGTGTCATCCATATCCTCCACATCTACCGCCTTCCACCCGTTCCCCCTAAACAGCAGCTGACCTAGCTGAGTCGTCGGGCTCCATGACACTTTCCTAAATTGCTCCTCCTTGGACTCGTGTTCTCAAAGAGGTTGTAGAACAAAGAGTAAAGTTCTGGAAAGGCCACAAGAGGATATAATACGTACTCGTTTGAAGCATCCTGCAAGGCAGCCAGTGGCTGCTTTGATGTGACAGAAAAGCTGGTCTGACACTACCCTGTGGAAACTCCTCACAAAGCATTTTATCTCACTGGATCTAATTTTTTATGCAGAGGTGAAGGTTAAAAGCCAGACTCTGCCTCAACTAGTTCATTACAAATACGAGCAGACTATTATTTGGAGACTAGAAGTATATAAAGTGAAATGAATTATACAGAAGCTTATGTAAGGAATGGCTGACACATCTTGCAGGCAAGTCCCATTACCCCTTAAAGCTGCCACCAGATGAATCATTTTCCTGAATGAACTTGAGAGGCATAAGAAACTTCACAAAATGGAGACTCTTCTTCAAGAGTATTATACACCCAATTGTTGACTGTGTAGTAATTCAATGGACCAAAGCAATATGTAGAATATGTAACAATTGCATCGCCCAGCACCCAAGAAACAAGAGTATATTTCATACATGAGTAAATGCTGAATCCAATGTTCATTGACACTTGGTGGAATGATCATCAGAACATCTGCCAACTCATCCCAAAAGATACCTCCTGTGGCCACCGCTGGTCTACGTTTTGTCCCATGTAACCCTACCCACCTTTGGCCAGTTAAGTGGGTGAGGAATATAAGCACCTGACCCAGAGGGACCCAACCAGAGTCTGTACAAAACCCACGTCCTGGGGCCTCGTAATGAACTGGTCCGATCCAATTCCCTCTTGGGGATTAAAAATAAGGGCATTGGACTACAGAGGCTGTCTGGGCCTCGCAAGAGCCAAAATTACGAGAAAGCAGAAACTCTGGATGAGCAGACATATGAAACATAGCTGAGTCACTTTAATATTAAACAGAGCATTTGAGCGATGAATCATAATGCCATGTGGCTCGGATCAAGAATCATTGTCTCACTAAGTCTGTGTGAGGCTCAGCCATATTAGAGTCCATGACAACCATTTCCTTACGCTGGCTCCTTCCTTACAAAGCTCCTTCATCTGGCTTGAATGGGTCTCTGTTCTTCTTAAAACTTAAAAGTGATCTCAAGCGTTGATTATATATATATATATATATAGGCTTATGTGCTACTCTTAAAAATCAAAGTGAATAATTTATTCCCTGCTTTTTTTTCTCTCAGAGCAAAATGGTTAAGCCAAAACAGTCAATATAACTATCACGGGCTCCGTACCACAAAATACCTGCATAACACTGAATTTCGAGGATGATGGAGTATGAATTGGTCTTCACACGTAGATTATACAGATAACTGCCTAACCTGTGTGATGTTTGGGGGGAAATGAAGGGTCTTCAGCCATGCACAAAAAATCTCTACCCTAAAGTATAATGTTTCAAAACCCAGAACTTCATCTCTTGTGTTTGATCGTTTGATTCATTTAATAAAAATAGTCCAAAGGTGGGGCGCCTGCGTGGCTCAGTCGGTTAAGCGTCTGTCTTCAGCTCAGGTCATGATTTAAGGGTCCTAGGATAGAGCCCCTCGTGGGGGCTCCCTGATACTCAGTGGGGAGTCTGCTTCTCCCTCTTCCTCTGTCCCTCCCCCAACCCCGTTTGTGCTTGCTCTCTCTGTCTCTCTTTCTCTCCCTCAAATAAATAAATAAAATCTTTAAATATATATATTTACTTTTAAAAAGGGGGGGTGAGAGAGACTTAATTCTTTAACTACTGGTAGTCATTTACACCTTAGTAAAATTAAAGAAGCTTTTTTTTTTTGCCAAGGGCAAAGGAAAGACAGCATGAGGGCTCCCCAAGAAAGGTAAAATGAAGACAGCACAAAGTAAGAAAAAAGACAAAAGACGAGCAAGCTGACCTCACACCTTAATGTGTTTCCTAAAACCAGACCTCACAGTTTCAGGTAAAGACGATTGCCAGAAGCTTTCACTTTGCTGTTACTTATTAAGAGTGAACCCATGGCTTAGATGGGCCTTCTAAATCAAGCTCACACTTGGTCAAACTACTTCCCCTTCCCCTCATCTACTCACTCTTCCCACCAAAGTTCATCTGTCACATTTATTTCTGACCGTCCAGGGAGCCCCCTTTTTTTTTGAGTATGAAAGACAGCAAGCCCTACAGGATTGTTATGACTCACGCTTGGAAGCCAGGATGAGTGCCATGCCTATTTTTAAAAGATAATTACAATACATACAGCACTAAAGTCAGTCATCCAGCATTTTATTTACTGTCTTTGTAAGCAGATGGTCCTCAAAGTGTTTAAGCACATTTGAACATGCAAGCTCCATTATTTATTGCACGGGATGGCAAACAGAGGCGGAACTTCACGTGGGCCATTAGCAGGTACAGAAGGACAGAACACCATAAGGCAGCTGGCTTCCATGCAGCCGAAGAGAAAGGCATCCTCTCCACACATTCGTTTCCTAGTCACCGCGCTGTTGGACCAAAGCACACCTCTGTCTCCACCAGAAGCACTTTATAGATTTCTGTGTGTGTGAAAGTGAATCTGTCTCTTTTTCTTTGGCCAGAATTCACTGGCAAATATGCAAGTTTGACAAGGAAAAGAAAGAGAAAGAAAAAAACAAGCAAACAGACCCAGTGTCTGTGACCAAAAGACTGACTCGATTTTGAATGTGAAGAGGTCCAGAGAGGGGAAAGCGATTCCTTCGGAAATGAAAAATAACTTTCTTAAACACAAGCAAAGGCCCTACGCCCCCCCGCCCCCTCCCCTTCTCGCTCCCTGTCTCCTCTCCTTCTTTATTATTGATACCTCTCTGCTTTTTGATCTCTGCACTCCTTTGTTTCGGCTTCCCAGGTGCCAAGGGAAAATGGCTAGCAGTGAGATCTTCAGCTTCCCGGCCTCCCTCGGCAGCCAGCCCCTCTGGCTGAGCCAGCTGGATCACACTGAATTAGTCAAGTACTTCATTATCAACCCTCTCTGCACATTTTGCTCCAGGTAATAAATGCCCAAACGAGAGAGCCAGTGCCTTCTGCTGCACTGTCTGTGAAGTTCCAGGGACCGGGCCAATTCCGCAGATCAGCTCCGCGCCCTGGGAGGGAGGGCCCCACTTTTCATCCTCGCCCGCAGTGCGTCCCCATCTCCATTCAGTCACAGGTCGGCCGCCCCCTGGAGCTGCTGAGAACGCGTCCAGCCGGGAGCAGCCCCCCTCCGCCCCGCCCACCCCCACCCACAGGGGAGGTCCGGGTCTGGGGTCTCCCCTGCGCCCAGCGGACCCAGCGCGGAGGCGCGGGGTGGGCAGAGCCAGCCCAATGACCACGTCGGGTGGATGTCGTGCTCCGTGGAAGCTGCACTTGTTAACGGGCAGTGGGGCCTGGGGACCCGAGGCAAGGCCGTTTTGACAATGGGATGACAAAAAGCAGATCCTAGGTTTGGTGGCTAAAGCCACAGGGTGGAAATTTTTTTAAAAAAATAATAAAGTGGCCACCCTTCAAGAGTCATGTCAGAATAAATCATGATGTTAATTGTATGGCCCCTTCCGCTTTGTTAGGGTATGAGGCGAAATAAGCGGCTGCTTCACCTTCCAGGGAAATTAGATCCAGGTTGAGCTCTCCAAATCCAAGCAAATTTTATTTCCCCCGCAGAATTTTCCTGTGGCTGCGTTCCCCCCTCCCCCACCTGCACCCCCACCCCCGTTTCCCAGGAAGACTTGCAGTGCAGGTGAGTTCACTGCTGCAGGGAGGCAAAGTTTCCAGGTCTTCTTTCTGGTTGGCGGTTGGCAGGAACCTAAACCCTGGTCAGCAATAGAATTGAGCTCTGCTCTGGCCCGTCCCCTACCAGCACATTCCAGAGCCTTTCAGGGTGACCAAGATGGCAGTGTCATCGAATTTTAAATGCATTTAAGAAAGTCCTCTAGAGAGACTAACATCTCAAAGATATCACTGTCTTAATGCTAATTAAGGCGGGGAGCGGGGAGAGACTCCTAGGCGAGGTGAGAATTCAGAGTGGATGGGCAACCCCTTTTTAAATCAAGATTTTTTTTGACATTCCAGGTGTGTAAGTACTACGGAACCCGTGGAGGGAGAGGAGGTGCAGAGCAAATCTCAGTACTTACTAGCAAAGAAGAAGGGAGAAGGAGCTCTGAGGTAGGAGAAGGGGCCCCTCCTCCCCTACCTCTGTACCCCCAAGTAGGTAAGAACCAAAATGATAGAAACCAGGTTCTCTGGCCACCAAGATCTACACTGCAACATTGAGATAAAAACGTCAGCAGCAAAATACTGCTAAATTAATCCAACTTCTTTTGATTATTGATGCCCTACTGTTTTGTGCCCGAAACAACATACAAGATGCATCAGTCATTTATAAATTATTCATTCAGTTATTTTGGCAGCAGTGTCTTTCCATTTATCAACTGATAAATGTACGGAAGATAAGAAGGGTAATTTTATAGCCCCTTGACATTTACCTTTGACATGATTTTCATATTTAATAAGGGAAAAACACTAATGAAATACGTTTGACAACAGCAAAGGCATCACAGATTAACAGAGCAGTGAGCCATGGGCACCCGATCTCCTAGCCTTGGCCAGAGCCTCCCGTCCACTCACCAGCTCTTTCCTGCTTCTTGCTCCACACTCTCTCGGCGGGCTGTGCCCGAGTGACAGTAGACACAACTGGCCTTTTGTTTTGTATTTTGTCTGTTGTTTGTTTATTTGTTTGGTCTGAAGAGTTTTACTCTGTGGCCTAAACGGGGGGGAGAGGCATGGTCTGTATTTTTGGGTATTGGCAGGGCGGTAGTCTAAACAGTTTTATTTTCTAAAATATATCTGCCAGGCACCTTGAACAGGTCTTTAGAGGAGGGGTCTGCCTGTTGGTTTTGTGATGTACGCCAAAGCAACTGACTTGAGAATTCTGTCTCCCCAGATGCCTGGGTGGCTCACTCGGTTAAGCGTCTGATTTTTGGCTCAGGTCATGATCTCCGGGTCCTGGGATCGAGCCCGTGTTGGGCTCTCTGCTCAGCGGTAAGTCTGCTTCTCCCTCTCCCTCTACGATCTCTGTTGTTCTAACTCTCTCTCAAACAAATAAATAAAAATTAAAACAACAAAAAGAAAGAATTATCTCCCCAGGATCCCTGATGAAGTTGCAACAAAAATCCCTTCACTCCCTACCTCTCCACTATAACCAGATCTTATTTCTGCCTGCATCTTACCAATCTCCTCAGATGCCTTTCCATTCTACTGCCCTTCTCTGACCAACATTCATATGTAGGGAGATCCAGAGAGAAGCAAACACAGGTTATCAGATGACCTTTGGGGAACCCCTCTGGGCTCTAGGTTTGGAGCAGGTCTTGCAGCCCAAATGGAGTGGCTTACAGAAGGTAAACAATGGCTCTGGCCTATCAGAGGCTAGAAGAGGTAACAATAGCAGCGATTTTCTTCATTCTTACCAGCTAACTGGTTATCTAAGTGCTTCTCCTACATCCAAAAAACTTCACACAATTTTGTCAAATATATGCACAGAGTAAGAGAATCATCTAAACGGATTCCAGAAGTGAACTGAGGTAGACAGACATTTTTATCTGGCTGTCCTCTGGATATAAAACATCATTTAATCCTACAGTGGCTGCATTCCCCCCTCTGGGGGGATACCAGGCAGGAAACCAAAGCACGAATTCAGGAATTATACCTCATAGGTGAGTTTATCAGGATCAGATTAGTAAAGTACATGACAGTGTGTGTAAACAATAATGTTATACAACTATAAACTACTATTTCATTCTCAAGACTGTGATTTCCTTGAGAAAAAGGAACCAAATTACACTCGTATTAGTATCCTCACAACCTAGCACAATCTCAGCCAATCAATAGGTATTCAATAAATATATGTTTTCCATAGTTAGCATTTATTGAGGGCTTACCACAGGTAGGTACTGTATTAAACACTTGGCATGAATCATTTTATTTTGTCAGCCTCACAATGCTATCAAGATTAGTTCTCAATACTATAAAGCATTTAAAGATTAGGGAAATGAGGGGCGCCTGGGTGGCACAGCGTTAAGCGTCTGCCTTCGGCTCAGGGCGTGATCCCGGCGTTACGGGATCGAGCCCCACATCAGGCTCCTCTGATATGAGCCTGCTTCTTCCTCTCCCACTCCCCCTGCTTGTGTTCCCTCCCTCGCTGGCTGTCTCTATCTCCGTCAAATAAATAAATAAAATCTTTTAAAAAATTAAAAAATAAAAAAAATAAAGATTAGGGAAATGAGATGTAGAGAGGGTCACATAATAGTAAGAGGCAGAACTAAGGCAAACTCACAATCTGATGCCAGAACCACACCTACCACCTCTTGAGTTAAACATATGAGAACGGAGAAGGAAGGTGCTGGGTCAAAGGAGAACCAGCACAAAGCTGGCTTCTGTCACTGGGCTAGGGTTCATTAAGTTCCCCACATATTATTGTACCAAGGGTCTACAGCAGCAGCTTTCTGGAAATACTTAGAATTGAGATGCACAATTCAGAACTTGTACTTTCATTTTTATAATAACAGGGGGGAAAATCAACCAAAAGTAATAAATGGGATGAAAAGTATAAAGGCAACAAATCTAAACTCTTTCTTTGATGAAACTTGACCGCAACTCTAAATAATTTCTTTAAATAAATCATGAACACCAACCTGCAATGTACTCAGAAGAGATGTCAAGAGCCATGAAGGTCAAGCTATTGAGAGCAAATACCCTTAACGGCAGAGCTCAAGTAAAGTCAACAGGGTGCACTTCCAAAGCACATGGCACGGCTGAAAGGTAAAACCAACAATCCGCGTGTATTAGTTAGCAATTACTGGTACTGTATTACCTCAAAACTCAGTGACTTTAATCATCATCATTTATTGCCCTATGGTTTCAGTAGGTCAGAATTTGGGCATGGCTTCGCTGATTTCTCTACTTCAAGACCCCTCACAAGCTGAAAGCAAGGTGTTGGCCAGGGCTACACTCATCTAAAGTCTCGACTGAGGTAGAATCCACTTCCAAGCTCATTTATGAGGGGTTTAGATTGGGGTCCTTTTGGTTGAGTTTCTTGCTGGATGTTGGCTGGAGTACCCTGGCCTCTCCATAAGCAGCTCACAACATGGCTGCTTGCTTCATCAAAGCAAGCAAACAAGAAGAACCAGAGAAAGAAAGTGTGTGGGCAGGATGGAAGACACCTTAGGTTTTTATAACCTAATCTTGGAATCGCGTCCATTAATATTTCTGTAGATGCAAGCCACTAGGTCCAGCCCACACTCAGTGAAGGGGCTTATACGAGGGTGCAGACACCAGGAGGTGAGGATGAATGGGGCCATCTTTGAAGTCCACCTGTCTCACCTTGCTTGAAACTAAAGGAAGAGGTACATGTCCTGGCAGTGGGAAATTCCTTGGACCAGTTAACACAAAGCCATGAAAAGCAGGGAATATGGGAGATGAACAGAGAATTAAACAAATAAGCTATGTTTTTAGAAAGCATTCTGTATCTGGTAAATGTGATAAATTGTGTTAATGAGTCTAATTCTGCAGCCCTGTATCCACCCTCATTTTCATGTGACTTTCCAGTTCCTGTCACTAGAGAGACACAGTCTATTTCCCCATCCTTTAAGTCTTGGCTCAACCATATTGATTTGTTTTGGCCAATGGGATAAGGCAAATGTGATGTGCCAGTTCAAGATGTGTTTTCAAGGATCCTGTGTATTTCCTCTTGCACCTCTGCCATTGCTACAAGAAGGACAAACCCAGACTAGCATGCTGGCCTCAGAAGGTGAATAAAATAGAGAGAGAGCAAAGCCATCAGCCCAGCCTAAATTAGCCAGCCTCCAGCCAATCACAGATTTATGAATGAGTCTAGGTCCAAAACACTCGTAATAGCTAATAAATGGCTATTTTAAGCCACTGGTTTTGGAGCGGCCTATTATGTTGAAGTAAGCAAGTCATATAGCATGAAAAAGAAGGGAATATCTGTATAGAGAGCAGACCTTTGTTAACAATCTCAGCTGGCCTAGGTGAAGTAAATGAAAAAGTCCAAAGGAATAACCTTCAAGAACAAGAAGAATTCCTGCAAGAGTGTTACATGGTTTTGTCTCTTCTAAGGCTGGTCCAAGAAAAATGTGCTTTATGAAGAAGAAGAAGAAGAAGAAGAAGGAGGAGGAGGAGGAGGAGGAGGAGGTCTTTCTACAAAATGAACTAGCACAAAATACCCAAAAAATGTAGCATAAGAAAACGAAGGAGAAGAAATGCCAAGTGAAATAACATACCCTCAAAAAATATTGCATAAAACAGATGAAAACTATAAGAAAACACATTATTGTAAATTTTAAAAATGTAATGAATCGGGGCGCCTGGGTGGCACAGCAGTTAAGCGTCTGCCTTCGGCTCAGGGCGTGATCCCTGTGTTCTGGGATCGAGCCCCACATCAGGCTCCTCTGCTATGAGCCTGCTTCTTCCTCTCCCACTCCCCCTGCTTGTGTTCCCTCTCTCGCTGGCTGTCTCTATCTCTGTCGAATAAATAAATAAAATCTTTAAAAAAAAAAAAAATGTAATGAATCGATTGACATTCCAAGAGCTCAGGTAAGATGCAGAGATCAGAGAAGATGTGGGGAACTAACATAAATTGATACATAAGCTTAAAGAGCTAAGGAACAAAGTAGGGCAAAAAAGCAAACTGGAAGTAATATAAAAGGAAATCAACACCGTTGAAAACATGAAAGAGGAAAAGGCAAACAAATTAAGATGGAAATAAGCAGTTTCAAAATATTAAAGAGAAAATAGTCTGCAAGTAAAACACGCCCAGAAAACATCAGATTTTCATAAACCTCATCTGAGGAAAAGAAGTAAAGTAATAAAACAGAAAAGAAGAACAATATAATTCAAGAAAAGTTTCCAAAAATATTCTATAGAATGTAAAAGCATAATGTACCAAAGGAAAAATTACAGAAATATTAATATAATTCTCTTTGAGACATATCCCAGAAAAGTTCCTAAGCTTCAAAGACAGAGAAAGAATAATTTAGGGATCCATAAATAATCAAGTCATTTGTGAAGGAAAAAAATGGTAGAATACAGAAAGATCAGATACTACAAGATAAAAGAACAATACCCAGAAGATTTTTAAGGAAAGAAAATATGACTCAAGAGACTTATATCCAGATAAACCATCATTCAAGTACAAAGGCAACACACACTTTCCCACGTACAAAAGATACATATTTTAGATCCCAGTAGCTCTTATTAAGAAACTACTAGATGGACAGGGGTGCCTAGGTGGCTCAGTTGGTTAAGCATCTGCCTTCAGCTCAGGTCACGATTCCAGTGTCCTGGGATCAAGCCCTGCATTGGGCTCCCTGCTCAGCAGAAAGCCTGCTTCTCCCTCTCCCTCTGCCTGCTGCTCCCCTGCTGTGCACACATGCTCTCTCTCTCTCTCAAATACATAAATAAAATCGTTAAAAAAAAGAAAGAAAGAAAGAAAGAAAGAAAGAAAGAAAGAAAGAAAAAAGAAAAGAAAAGAAAAACTACCAGAGGGGCACCTGGGTCACTCAATCGGTTAAGCACCCAACTCTTGATTTCAGCTCAGGTCATGATCTCAGGATTGTGAGATTGAGCCCCATGACCAGCTCCATGCTAGGTGTGGAGTCTGCTTGAGATTCTCTCTCTCCCTCCCCTCTGCCCCTGCCCCACCCGGCACTCTGGTGTGCCAACGCACACTCTCTTTCTCTAAAAAGGAAGGAAGGAAGGAAGGAAGGAAGGAAGGAAGGAAGGAAGGAAGGAAGGAAGGAAGGAAGGAAAAGAAAGAAAGAAAGAAAGAAAGAAAGAAAGAAAGAAAGAAAGAAAGAAAGAAAGAAAGAAAGAAAGAGAAACTACTAGAAAACTAACTTCAGGCAACCAAGAGGTAAATCAGTCGCTCTGTGTAAAGACTGATGAGAAGCATTGAAAGTACTGATGTGTCTAGGGTTTGAACAAATGTGAGATTTATGCATTAAAGAACACACTCTTACCATTTAAGATTCTAACAGTGTAGAAATTATATGATTCACAAAAATTGAAATGGGAAGGGAAGAGGTGCCTGGCTCAGTTGTTTAAGTGCCTGCCTTTGGTTCAGGTCAAGATCCTGGGGCCCTGGGATCGAGCCCTACATTGGGCTCCCCCACTCAGTGGGGAGTCTGCTTCTCACTTTCCCTCTCCCCCTCCCCCAACTTATTCTCTCTCTCTCTCTATCACTCTCTTGCTCTCTTTCAAATAAATAAATCTTTAAAATATTTTTTAAAAAAAGAAGGGGAAAGTAAGACATAACTCAATCATGCTTATTTCTTCTTTAAAACAATTATTTTAGTAGCCTGGGGGTCAAATGAGGCCATTTAAACCTGATATATGAACTACAAAGAAATAAGTAAATTTAGAGATATAATCATTAAAAATATCAATGGGAGGGAGAGATACACACACACACATACAGCGGAACATTATTCGGTCACGAGAAAGAAGGAAATCCTGCCATTTGCAACAATATAGATGAAACTTGAGGACATTATGCTAAGTGAGATAAGCCAGACACAGAAAGATACATACTGTATTATCTCACTTATACATGGAATCTCAAAACAAACAAACAAAAACCACCTCATAGAAGCAGAGTAAAATATTGATTACCAGGGCAGGGGAGGAAGGGAAATGAAGAGATATTGGTCAAAGGGTAGAAAGTTGCAGTTATGTAGGCTGAATAAGTCTACAGGAATGATTACTTAAGAATACGGTATTGAACCCTGGAAATATGCTAAAAGGGTAGACTTCAGAGTCACTCATCACACACCAATAAGGTAACTATGTGAGGAGATATCTTAATTAGCTATACTGTAGTAATCATTTCATTAAGTATATGTATATCAAATATCATGTTATACATCTTAAATATATATCATCTTTATTTTAAGAAATTAATTTCAATTGTTCATAGTGGGGAGTTGATACTCTTTTAAGGTTGTCGTTATTAAAATAATTGCTAGAACACAATTTAAAACTTTTAAACTTACTATAAGAAACAAAGGAAGTAGGGGTGCCTGGTGGCTCAGTCAGTTAGGCATCGACTCTTGGTTTCCACTCAGGTCGTGATCTCAGGGTCATGAGACAAAGTCCCGTGTCAGGCTCCAAAGTCAGCATGGAGTCTGATTAAAAAACACTCTCTCTCTCCCAAATAAAAATAAATAAATCTTTAAAAAGAGAGAGAGAGAGAAAGAAACAAAGTAGCAAACAAGTGAAAGAAGAAATAAGAACAAAGAGCAAGGCATACTAGGAGAATCGAGAAATAAAATTCACTATAAAACAAACAAAGCAAAAACCCCAATCATCTGCAAATTTGTAACTCTCTACTAAAAAAATTGAGTCAAGACTAAGATCAAGACTGAAATTATAGAATACCTGATAAATGATGAAAATGAAAATCTTAGATATCGCCTAAGAGATACTGTCAAAGAAATGTATCAATCATGCTTCATGTGGAAACACGAAAGCAGTTGCATTAAAGACAGGAACAAAACAAGAATATCCTCACCATCACCATTATTTAACATTGTTATGAAAGTACCAACCTCTGTATTTATTATTTATGAATGATATTTACCTGAAAAACATAAGAGAAACCATCAGAAAACTGTAATGACAAACATCATTAACCTTCCTGTATAGAAACAAACAACCGTATGTCCTGGGTCTTGCTTATGTATAAAACTCATTCATACAGCAAAATCAAGAAATAACAATTACAGGTACATGGAGTTTGACTACTCTCCAGTATCAAGAGTTGTGCAACTAATTTTCTCTAATCAAAATGTGACAATATTTCACGTTTTCTTCCTTTTAATTGATATCACCAGCTATTTTATGCCCCAAATGTTATATGCCTTGAAATGTTATATAATGACAAATTTTCCAGAAAGCAAAGTTTTCTTCTTCAGAAAATGACATCTTTACAATTTCTGTTAAGACCTGTGCGGATTGGTCTTAGAATAAAGCTTACGTTCCTACAGTGAAAACCCAATCGAACATTATGTGTTTTATGACACTGTCTGAAACAAAGATATAAGATGATTTTTCTCTTTCTGCTTTCCAGTCTGTTAATTCCATGTTCCTGAGAAAACCCCTTAGCCCCCAACCTTATGTCCCTATCTGTCACATATCAATGAGAAGGTAGATGGCATCGTGTCCTGTCACTTGTATGGCCAAGTTCAAGACTGAAAATATATAGATCAAATCCACACTAAAATACATGGAAAACAACAAGGTAACCATTTTGTGAAGCTAATAGGTGATGTTTTCAGCCTATGCTTGTAAAAAGAATATGTACTCTCTTATGCAACAGATAGAAAGGAATTCATGCTATTGTGGTTAAAATGGGGGGATGCTTATTATTGTTGTCAGTCTGTATTTGAGCAATGAAGAGTGTTTGGATATAATTTAGGGTTATATATCTAGCCCCTTCTTAATGTTGGCAGTCAGCTATCTCTACAACAAGAATATTTATAGTAGTTTTATTTATAATGGTTTCAAACTGGAAACGACTGAAAAGTCCATTCACAGGGAGACAGATACTGCTGTATTTCTTGATTCTGCTGTATGAATGTATTTGATAGATCAGCTGGACAGTTGAAAGAAGTGACATGTCATACTGTGGAAGAAAGGGACATCCTGGGAAGATAAATAACCCAAGTGCCTAGAAACTGCTTCTGAAACAAGAAAAAAGCCACTGCGGTCATCTGAGCCAGGGGAAAACCAGAGGGCATTGGATGGACAGAGCCCCAACATGATATAGAAAAAAAACCTTGAAATCCAAGATAAAGAATTCAGATAAGTCAAAAAGCAACTTTCTAATCAAGCTCAGATATCAGAACAGGATTGGCTTAAGTTCTACGTAAGGACAATTAAGGTTTTCTGGAAAAGGCACCAAGTTGTGTTTATTTCTTTGAAATTTTCCTCCACGGATGTCACGATCACACCATGTTTGGTGACACTGATTGTTTAGCTACTTTATGAAAAGCTCACAGTACCGTGGCAAGAAGAAGACAGACTGTCAACCTTACCTAACTCAAATTCAACCTTCCAGCTGGAGGAAGGTTATTACGTTCCTGAGCCTTAGTTTACTAATCTGTAAAATGAGAATAAGAATAAATGGAGTTGTATTGCAGATTAAAGAATGGAGCATACAAAGTACATTTAGTAGGTGAGTGTTTCCTTCTTTCATTTAATAAAGTTATCTATTGACCTCTAAAATGCAGAATGAGAAAGAAGGCATTCTAAGGTCTCTCTGTTCCTCTTTCTCTCCCCATGCCTTCCCTCTTACCTGGTGAGAGCAAGCATCCAGCTGTATTTAATGACAGCTACTTTATTTTTTTTAAACTTTTTTTTTTTTATTTTTAAGTAATCTCTACACCCAACATGGGGCTCGAACTTACAAACCCCCAGCATCATATATTCTACTGATTGAGCCAGCCAGGTGCCCCTAATGACAGCTACTTTAATTATAAGTTTGCATTCCTTGAAAGTTGACTCTATGAGGAAAACCTAAAAAAGTTATAGTGGGAACAAGTAGGGTTTCCTAGCGAATACACACTCCGAAAGGAGGGTAATCTTAAATGAACAAAAGTGTGCGGCTTAAATCTGGGCTACACGAAATACTCAGCATGGAAGGGTATATCTCCTTTCCTGTTACCCTTCTCCAGCCAAGTTCAAGTATATAAAAACATATAACTCTCCCTCAATAAGAAAAGCTTATGTATGCCTATCTCACAACGTCACTGAATTTAAAAATAAAGACCTACAGCTTCAATTATAAGCTTTCAGCTTTTAAAAATTACCTCTGCCTGTTTGAAAGAACTATAATATATAGTCAGAATTTTCCAATCTTAAAGGTATAGAAATTGTCCAGTTTTTACCAATCCTAATTTAAGTTGATCATTCTTTTCCTTTAGCATAATGGTGGCCAAATGAAAGAAAATCTCCTACCTAATTATTACCACCTATGCTTAATAAGATGACCCTGAATTTGTGTTCCAATGCTTTAAAAACTTTTCTTGGCATATCATTTCCTTGCACCAGTAAAGTATCTCTAAGTGCATCGAGAGATCACCTTACTCTTCAAATAGGTCCGTTTTCAAAGGGCTTCTTTTTTATCCCAAACCAAATGTATCATCTTCTCCTCATTATCTGTACCTTCTTCTAACTTCTGTATTTCTCCTCTTGGTGCCACTAGACTTTCAGCTACTTAGGTTACTTCTTCTCACCCCTTTTTGTTGCATTACAGATAGCTCATTAGCTATCAAGTCCCGCTGATTCTACCAATGAAAAAGGTGTACATCTGACTGTACCTTTTCCTTCCCACTGCCAAAGAGCCACCTTAGGCTCTCATCCCCTTCTGACCTGTACCGTTCACAATAGTCTTTTCTCTAGGAAGTCTGCTTCCACTCTTCTTGCACTTTGAATTCATTCTACTACCTACAGATTACAATTCCTGCAGCACAATACTGAATAAATTATTCCTTGCACATTCATTCACTGGAGACACTTTAATGACATCAGTTCAGCTCCTCAAAACACTTTAGTGACACCTAAATAGACATATAAGGCCCACAATCAGCCAACCTCATTTTAGACTTTCAGACTTTTCACCGTACCATTGCCTTTCCCTCGCAGTACAGTTGAGCCCAATGAAATTGCCCAACATGGCAAAACTACGTGCTTCCCTCCTCTGTGCCTTTACTCTTCCTGCTGCTCTGTATATTCTTCCTTTCCTTTCTACCTTCCCTCACTAGCTGAAATCTTAGAAATGCTTTAAAATCCAACATAAATTCTGTAATGAGTTGTCTAATCTCTAGAGTTAGAAATAACTTTGCCTCCTTCTGAACTGCCATACCACATTGAATGTCTCTTTTCAGACTTAACTATTCATTAGAATTATTGATGTATGTGTTTCTCTTTTTCATGTACCTAGATATGCTCCTCAGAGTCAAGATCTGCCCTTTGAAAGATAATTCTCCATGAATTGTATGCTTCTGCCTATCTTCCAAGCAGACATTGCATTTGTTTTAGACTATCTGTTCAAGGATGCTTGCAGAGTGAACAGTCTTGAAAGACAGGTGGTGTCTCCCTTCAGGGCACAGGTCAGGCATGCTTCTTTCCTTTAATAAAAGATGCAGGCTTCTGAGCTCAGAGTTCCTCTCCTGTAACACACTCCACTGTATGTGCAGATATTATCTGGCCCTCTTTACATTGTCCTTTGGGAACTGAGACTCAGAGGACCAGGACAAATGCTGATGCTTGGGTTACCATTCTTGGTGTGAAAAATGAAGGTTTTTTGTCTCTGACCCAGGAGCCTCATGTCTTCTGCCAGCATCCATGAAACTATGGTAGACTCTGGCAGAGAGACTCTAACATGTTCCCCAAGTTCCCCATCTCCTCATATTAAGGCCCTCTGTTGTCCTCTCCCTTTCAGGGTGGGTATTGCTTTTAACTAATACAATATAGCAAAAGTGACAAGGATGTATGTGATTATATGTACATACTTACATTACATGTATTTGTAATGTCTGTCTCACAAGAAGACTCTCCCCCTTGCCGGTCTTGAGGAGGCAAATGGCCATCTTGAGAAGGTCCATGTAGCAAGAAACTGAACGCAGCCTCCAGCTGAGAACTGGAAAGAACTGGGATCTTCAGTTCACAGCCTGTAGGAAACTGAATGCTGCAAAATAACATGTGAGCTTGGAAGCAGATGTTTTTCTAGTCGAGCTTCAGATAAGAACACTGTCCTGGCTAATACCTTGATTGTAGCCTTTCAAAGGACTCAGCTAAGCCATGCCTAAATTGTGACCTACAGAATCTATGAAAAATAGATGCATCTTGTTTTAAGCCACTAATTCTATGGTACTGAGAAATCGATAATAAATACATAGACTAATTTGTTAGCTTGGAAATGTGGTGAAATCTTAGACCCCTCACAGTTCTTGACTGTTTCGTCAACAAGGACTGGATGCTGACACGCATATGACTTTCTGGAAGAAAATGAAAGATGGCCTTGTGGGAAAATTGATGGGAAGTGAGGGAAGTCCAGGGAAATCAGTAAACACTGTTGCTTCCCTCACTGTAAAGCAGTTGGGTCAACTTTTAGCAAAAGTCGGAAGTCTGGTGTGCAGTAACAACTCTGCCTCAAGAAACATGAGGTACTTTATTTTTTTTCCCAGTGTAAGACAGTGAGCATATTGACCAAGTTGCATGGTTAACCAGGCAATAAGTAGTCCTCTACTTTATTGCCTGTTAACAGGGAGGAAATGTTTCTAACCTCCCAACCCAATAGTTGTAGGCCAGATCTCAAGAAGCAGATTCAAAGACAACCAGCTGAACAGTGCCCTATTCATTGCTAACTCTTCTCTGGGAAGGGGAACTTCCTCACCAATCTGGCTGTCAGGCTCAGGTCTGCGCCACTGTAACAACTAATACCAAGGTTCATTCTTGTGGGAACAGAAGTTGTTGACTTCTCTCAGGCAACAGTAACAGAGAAACCCATTTATACTTTGCAGCCACCATAAGCAGAAATTCATAGCCTCATGGTCATACCTCAAAAAGTGGTAGTTATCTCATTGATGGAAATTTTATGTCTCACTCCATTGCCTGAAGCAAAATTGCTGGTCAATGGAACCCGTGGGCATGGGCCTTGTTCACAGATAGATGAGCTAAGTTGAAGCCCAATTGTGCCCACTGAGCTGCTACAGCTGTCCAGCCTCAATGGCAGCTATGAAAAACCAAAAATGCACACACTTGCTCTGGTCAGTGGGCATAATAACTAAAGGCCACCTCAAAATTCTGGCCACTATATTCCCCTTGATAAACTATGTTTTATTGTCACTGGCTCTTACATTGGAGCCAATGGCCTAATTATTTGGTCTGTCACTTGGAAATTACAGACTGGCAGATTAAAGATACTCTTATTTACGGCCATGAAATGTGAAAACAAATCATGCTGCTAATGGAACCATCTGGGTCACTCATGTAGATCCTATGTAAGGGCTTATTCTCTGATGAAACCAACTAAAATCAAGTTACTGATAAGTCTGCTCCACCAAGATTGTCCCCACTGCTGCCTCGATTCATCATGACATTGGACATGGCAACATATCCAAGCATCTTACACAGGAAAAAAAAAATAATAAAGGACCTCATGTTCTTTGAAGCAGAGTCATCACTGCACAACAGACTTCTGTCTCTTCCTAAAAGTTGACCCAATTGTCTTACAGTGAGGGGAACAACATTGCACAGCATGTGGCCCCCATTCATTCCTGGAAGATCTACTACATTAGACCCTTAACTACCTCTCAGGGATATGGGTAGAACCTCACTGCTGTTGACACTTTTTGGTTTGTGGTGTTACTTTTCCAGTCTCATCAGCAGAGTCTAGCCACACCGTTCTGGTAGTTAAAACTAAACTGAGCCCTGTTTTTAGTTCTCTGGATCATTTGCACTTTGATACTGTTGTGTGTTTATCACCAAAGCCACTCAATAATGGGCTAATAGTCAAGGTATACAAGGCACTGTTAAAAATAATAGAGCAATCTTCCAGTAACTAGTGGAGCTTAACAGCTGAGTGTGATCAAGGGAGGAGACCCTCAAAGAGAGCCCTGCCAAAACCACTGCCAGCTCAGAGTGATTGTGGGTGTACCCAAGGTTGAGCTCAGTAAGGAACAATATCAGAGGAATAATACTTCAGGAGAAATAAAGCCCACAAAAATAACGCAGCCAATCACTAAAAAATAACACAAACAAGCAAAGAACAGTAGCAAGTCCCAAGGTCAGGAGGGGGCCACCAGTACCAAGAGTTGTACAATGTATCGTCTAAAATTCCCAGTTTCCAACACAAAGTTACAAGACTTGCAAAGAAACACTAAAGTATTACCTGTACACCAGGGAAAATGCAGCAACACAAACTGTGTGACTAACCAGATAGCAAATTTAACAGAAAAAGTCTCATATGGACTGATGATAAATATATTCAACAGTCTAAAAGAAAACTATATTAAAGAAATAAAGAAAGGTATAATGACAATGGACAATGGTGCATCAGATAGAGAACATCAATAAAGAGAAAGAAATTATAAAAAAGAATCAAATGGAAATTCTGGAGTTGAAAGTACAATAACAGAAATTTAAAAATCATAAAGGGACTCAAGAGAATATTTGAATGGCAAAAGAATTAGCAAACTTGAAGTTAGATCAGTAGAGAATATGCAGTCCAAAATGTACAATAAACTAAGAATAACGAAATAGGAAGAGAGAAATGCAAGACATGATAAAGTGCACCTACATATGCATATTGTAAGTACTAGAAGGAAAAGAGAGAAAATGTGGCAGAAAAATATTTGAGGAAATAATAGCTGAAAACTTTGCAAATGTACTGAAAAACAGTAATCTACACATCCAGGAAGCTCAACAAACTCCAAGTAGGGTAAACACAGAGAGAGCCATAAACAATGGGGACCAAAAGGTAGTAGGATAACATATTCAAAGTGTTCAAAGAAAAAAAACTGTCAACTGAGAATCCTATAGCCAGCAAAGCTGTCTTTAAAAAATTAGAAGAAAAATAAAGACATTTCCGGACAAACAATAACTGAGAGAAATTGTTATTAGCAGATGTGCCTTATATGAAATACTAAAGGAAGTTATTCAGGCTGAAGTAACCTCAGACAGTAATTAGATTTCATACCAAAAAAATCAATAAGCATTGCTTAAGGTAACTATGTAATATTAAAAGTCTATATAAATACTTATTCTCCTTTCTTCTCTTATTTAAAAGTCAATTGTATATAATATAATGTTGGGCCTATAACATATAGACATGTAATATAATTGCTAATAACACAAAGGAGATGGATAGGAGCAAAACTTTATTGGGCTAAGGAAATGATTCCAGATGTTAATCAAATCCAGAAGGACATGTAAAGAGAAACAAAAATGATAAATACAAAGACTAATATAATGAAAGCTATAAATATAGGCTCGCTCTCTTTTCTTTTCTTAGCTTCTTTGAAAGACAAAATTATGTAAAGTAATAATGACAATATTGTGTTTTTGTGTTTGTAGCATTTATAGATTTAATACATATAATAATAATACCACAAAAAGGGGGAAAAGGAAAATAGATATTACATATGGTAATAATATCACAAAAAAGGAGTAAAAGGAATAACATTCCTATATCTCACTTGAAATGTTAGGATAAATCTGAAGCTGATTCTGATCATTAAGATGTATATGGTAAGCTCTAGAACAACCACTAAAAAAATAACTCAAAAATACATAGTGAAGGAAATCATTGAAGAAATTAAAATGCTACATTAGACAATATTCACTTAATGCAAAAGAAAGCAATAAAAGAGAAAAGAGGAATAAACAAGATATGCAACACATAACAAATAAAAGTAAAAATGCAGACATAATTCAACTGTAATTGAAAATAACATTAAATGTGAATAGATTAAACAATCCAATCAAAAGGAAGAGACCGTCAGATTGAATTAAAACATGTGATCCAGGGGTGCCTGGGTGGCTCAGTTGGTTAAGCATCTGCCTTCTATTCAGGTCATGATTTCAGGGTCCTGGAATCGAGTCCCAGGTTGGCTCCCTGCTCAGCGGGGAGTCTGCTTCTCCCTCTCCCTCCATCCCTTCCCCACCCCCTACCTGTGCTCTCTCACATAAATAAAATCTTTTTTAAAAATGTGATCCAAATATATGCTCTCTTCAAGAGACATACTTTAGTTTCAAAGACACAGAGAGATTGAAAGTAAAAGGATAGAAAACAATGTCCCACGCAAACAGCAACCACCAGAAAGATAATGTGACTATACTACTATAAGACCAAATAGACTTTAAAACAACAACCAAAACAATTCTACATATATACATATAAATATACACACATATATGTATATATATCCAAAATGAAAACCTATGTCCACACAAAAACTTGTACATGAGTGTTTATGGCAGCATTATTCATAGTAGTCAAAGATGGAAACAGACCAATTATCCATCAACTAATGAAGGGATAAACAAAATGTGGTATAGCCATATAATGGATTGTTTGGCCATGAAAAGGAATAAAATATCGATACATGCTACAACATGGCTGAACCTTGAAAATATCAGGCTAAGTGAAAGAAGCTATTGACAAAAGACTACATCTTAATATGATTGCACATATTTAAAATATCCAGAATATGTAAACCTATAAAGACAGAAATTAGGGGTGCTTGGGTAGCTCAGTTGGTTAAGTGTCTGCCCAGGTCATGATCCTGGGTCCTGGGATCAAGCCCCACATCAGACTCCCTGCTCTGTGGGGAGCCTGCTTCTCCCTCTCTCTCTCCCCCTGCTCGTGCTCTTACTCGCTCTCTCTGTCTTTTTCTCTCTCTCAAATAAGTAAATCTTTTTTTAAAATGATTTTTAAAAAAGGACAGAAAGTATACTAATGGTTGTTTAGGGCTGGAAGCTGAGATGGATAGGGCTGGTTTGAGGGTTGGGGATAGCTAGAGAATATAGGATTTATCTTTTTAAGGTGATGAAAATGTTCTCAAATTGATTACAGTGATGGTTGCACATATCTGTGAATATACTAAGAACCAGTGTACTGTACATCTTAAATGGGTGAATTGTGCGGTGTATGAATTATATTTCAATAAAACTTTTTATAAATTTATAAAAAATAATTTATCTGACTCACCATCCATATACCTTAGTTAGACAGTTTAGTCCTGGAGTGTGGCTGGTCCCCAAAATGCTCATTTTCTCTTAGATGTTTCCTGGGCAATGATCAGGATTAAAAATACATATTATATAGATCTATCTTGAAAATTCAGGATTTCAGCCCAATGCTCCTGGACATGATACTTCTTTTTTCTTTCCCTTAACGGCAACCTCAGTCTAGGCTGCTTGGTTCAATCTCTAGGGAGCAGCCAGGCCAAAAAGAAGGATAAGGAATTCAAACTTAATTCTGTATTTTCTCAAAGTGGATTGATACAGCTTTAGATTATAAATGAAAGTATAATGACTACTTGCTTGCAAGTCCCTCTAAAGGGATCCCACACAGGTCAAAGTGGAATCCCTAGTAGTTCCCCATATGTTTTATCAAAATGCCCTTGCCTGTTCTATATCTGACTTTTCCAGAGAAAATGTAAGGGATGAATGAAATAAAGGTGAAGTTACATTTCATGGAATGGGATGCACCAATTTTGTGGAGGTGTAAGTTGACCAACAACCCTGACACCTGATGGGGAAAAACTTATATACCTTGGGAGGTACTGGGGAAGAGGGATATTAATGATCTTTGTCTTTTAGAAAAGCCCTGGAACCTTCTTTTCTAAAGACCACTTGGTGTAAGTCTTCCCAGCTGTTGCAAGCTCCTTAAATTTAATTGACTGCTGTGCCTGGTGACCTCCATCTCTACAATTTGATCACCATTTCTCTTGACTTGACTTGAAATTCTATCAGAAACAGCAAGGCATGGCTGTAGCTTCCTGTACCTCCCTCACAAAACACCTGGCACCATTTCCAGATGTCTTTCCAACTTGCATTACCACAACCATTGATCCATCATTCTAAGAGACTGACAAATGACAATATGGCTGGTGACAGGGACAGACAGCGCAGTTGGATTCACTGCCATCAGACAGTTTTTTTCGAAAAAAAAATACTAAACTCAATTATTTAAACCAAACGAGGAACCTAAGGCCAACCAGTCAGCTACAAGACTGTCCACCTATACCCCCAAACTGATAGAAATCCAACTGGAGGTCCCTGAAACTGTAAAAAACACTTTATTTCCAGGGATACTATATGTGGAAACCATCATTAACTTTCTTCCCTACTGAAAACATGGTGACCTGCATCATAGCTGTGGGATTTTGAGGGGAGGTCATAAGAAACCTCCAGGTGTGTAAGGAAATGCCACCAGTAAATCACGGAGCTCTCATTTCAGATGAATGTGGAGCTCTATTCCAATGTGTCTACCAGGGGATGATTCAGGAGAGCCCTCCAGAAGGGAGACTGACCTGTTACTTATGCTCACCCTTCAGGCAGTACCCCTATGATGAGATTCATCCAATTAAAAAAGGTGATACAAATTTTGATCCTGACTTTAGCTGAAGGGTTCACCATTATCACCTTGGCCCTGGAAGCTATTCAGGTCAGCACAACTCACTGACCAGTGTCGTCATGGATGACAGAATCACCATAGGCTTCCTACTTGCAGTCAAGGTAACATCTGTGCAATCACTAACATATCCACTCTACCTGGATTAATGCCTTGGGATGAGGAGAAAAGGCAATATGGTAACTAAAGGAGAAAGCTATCTACCTGGCTTTCCAAGGTTGCTTGATGATTTCATGGGGTCTGTTCAGCAAGTTGAGTCTGGGACCCTTGAGGTCATGATTGGTCAATATTGCAGGCTGGCCTCATCCAGCTGATTGCAAGTCCTGTTGACAGAGCGGAGTCCTGTTGAAAACAGTTTCAATTAAATGCTCTATGAGACAAATTAAGTGGATTTGGTCCCAGCCTCTGTTGGTCAGATTAATCAGAGTGGCAGATGGAGTGGATAAATTTACCAGAAGCCAGGATGGTGTAGAAACAAGGAGTGGATATTGTTTAAAAAAAAAAAAAAAAAGTTCTATGGGTCTCTCTGATTTCTGCACGTAGCTGTTTTTGTTGCAGGATGTTTGTGTAGTGAACAGCTTTGAAAGATAGGGATGGTGTCTCCCTTTGGAACAAGGGGCACGTTTGCTTGCAGTTCAATAGAAGAAGGATAACATCTCCTTCTAGGACAAAGGGCAGGAATGCTTATTGCTCATTAAAAAAGATTCTAGTTCCCTAGGCTCAGGGTTCTGTAATGGAACCTACCGGATGTGGCCACCTCTTCATGTGGCCCTGTGAAGATTGGGGTTCAGGGAATAAATGGAAATTCTGGTTACTGCTATTACTATGACTAAGAAAATCATTTGTTTCTGACCCAAGAATCTCATGTTTTCTGCCAACACCTATGACATTCTGGTGGCCTAAACTTGACATTAAGAGTTTGTTTGCAGGCCCTTTACAGTTCTTGACTCTGCTTGTGGCCCACTTACCTTTGTGTACTCCATTCCATCTAGACCAGTAAGTAAAGGAATCTGTGTTTGAGCACATAGGGACACCCAAAAATAGACATCCTGTCCACAGGTCAAATCCATGCCTCTTATGAGATATACACTATAGGTATAGTATTAAATATATGATTGGATACGGTCTATGGGAGAACAAAATATCACTTCCAAAATATACTGACCCACACAAAATCCTCCACCTAGCAAGTCTATTCATTTCAGTTATCATAAAATCCCCAAAGCTAAATTGTTCGTAGCTTGATCCTTAGCTGTCTCTAGGACTGCTAAAATTAACACATTAATGTCCAGGACCATTCATCTTCTGCACATCGAAGATTCTCATTCCCACTCTCTCTTCTCTTTCTCTTTCCCCTACTTTCTTTGTACTCTTACGATTCTTTGTATACTGAGAAAAAAAAATAACAATGATAATATTTGAACCCTGAATTAAGGATTTATCAGAGTCACTGCAACCGTAACTCCATTGGACATATCTACAGAGCCAGTCACATTGAGGGTAAAAACAGATCTCTTTATCCCACACAAGTATTTTCTTCCTAAGATAAAATGTTGTTGACTTCCACACCTTCCAGAAGAATCAGAAAGGCAATATGTTGTCTATTTTTATGTAGGCGTTTTTAAGTTTTCATTTAAAAAACAACTAGCAGCCGATCACAATAGATTTAGAAAGATGATTCATCTCTGTTCAGCGTGGGTCAATGAGCAACTTCCCACCGTGGTCCTGGAAGCTATGCTCCAGCGTGAAATAGCTGAAGATAAACAGCTGGGCCACAGTCAACAGGGAGATTGAAAGAGAGCGTGGACAGCACACGGGAAGCTATCTGGTGCGGGCGACTCAGCCAGAGGTTCCTCCCTTCTTCTGCTTTCTTCTACACTGAGGGTCAGCCTCATTCTGGGGATCAGGCTACTAGCTGCTGTGCTAGTTTCCATCTGTTCAGAATAAAATAAAAAAGGACCGGCATCCTCCCCCTTGCTCATGAGTAACCTTCTTGGCCTTGGGGTGAGAGGAGAGATGTCACCACAGTCATATCACATCACTCTGCAGGGAAGCAGCCAGTCCTCCTCCTGAGATTCATGAGAAGTGGCCTTTTCTCCATTCCCTTCCCTCTTGCTCCCTGCCTGTGTATGTCAAGTCCTTGAGAGCTGTTCAGAGGAGAGAGAGGGAGAGGGAGAAGTTCATGCATTCCATCCCAGAAGTGCTGAAATGACCCCCTTGTCTGTCCCACTGGGGTATGGTGAGTCTTCCTCAATCAATGTTCAGCAGGCTCTGAAACGTCAAATGGAAGGTGCTGGACAAGTACCAGATGCTAATTATTGTGGTTTATCTTTCTCTCTCTGGCTTGCAAATCAGCTTCAAATTTTTGCAGGATCAAAGTTTCTCGTGAAATTTGGGTGTCAAGCAACTCTCCTTAAAAATGTCTAGGCCCATGGAGCTCCTGGGTGGCTCAGTCGGTTAAGTGTCCAACTCTTGATTTCAGCTCAGGTCATAGTCTCAGGGTCGTGGGATCAAGCCCTGTGTCAGGCTCCGTGCTCAGCGAAGTCTGCTTCTTTCCCTCTCCATCTGTCCCCTCCCCTCTCACTTTCCCTCTTTCTCTCTCTCTCTCTCAAATAAATAAATAAATCTTTTAAAAAAATAATAAAAAGGTCTAGGCCCATCTTCAGTTCTTTCCAAATTTAAGGTCTACTGGAAGCACATGCCAGGAAAAGTGTAAAGAGAGAGTGTACCAGTATCAAACTTTGCAAGAGTGACATCATCTGCATAATGCAAAATCAAATTTTCAAACCAGGCCCAGAAAATCCTTCTCATCTTTCCCACTGTTACTTTGTTCCTATTTAAACTATGTCCATTTCCATGAGCATTCATAGCTCAGAAATAAAAACATACTGATTCCACTTTTTAATTACGCCTTTTAGACAGGCATGTAAAGTATCTCGTTCTTACTGTTAACCTTACCAGTGAGGGCACTTCTCTCGCACTTGTGGATTTTCCCTGTGTGTGTTAGGGCGCCCGTGAAATCCTCATTGAGACAGGATTTGCTGCCAGAAAACTAATAATCAGATCAGTAAGTGGATCACTGAGCCCCAGAGCCTGCTTCATTCTGCTGCACTAAGGATCGCAACTCACTTCTTTTTGAAACTCGATTACAACAAGCAAGGATTGAGAAGGGGCCAGGTCCTAAAGGTCACCGTGAAGAACTCTGAAAGCCAAGCCCGCCCGCCAACACGTTGTCGTTCCCTCTGAGGGTGGGAGGCAAGATGGAAGCAAAAGGAGCTGAGAAGAGAAAAAGCTTTTTGAGTCCTCTGACCTCTGTCTCCAAGTCCTCCAACGCAGTAGTTAAGACCAAAGAACAGTCTTGGGCCCATCGAACCCTGACCAAAACGGATTTTCCGTCCGAAGCTGCTAGAGCCCTAGGTTAGCTCGTACCGCCTCAGCGCCTTCGTTAGATATGGTATCACAACCCATGAGGGACCTTTTTAAAAAATGTCCCCAGGAGTGACTTTTTCTTCCCTCCCCATGTTCCCCCAGAGTTTTCTTTTGTTTGAAAGTGCAACCTCATTTTCAAAAATCCCTTGAATGAAAAACCATGAACATCAATTTTAGAAAACATTCGGGTTCTGGAAGTCGCCACATTTGTTGATTTCTTAAATCAAGCTGAAGTTCTCTCCCCGTCACTGTATGGTAAGCCCTAGGGCTCCATTCAGATAAGTGTGCTGTGTTTCACTGCCAAAAAAAACATCCGTTTTTTTTCTACAGTCACCATAAACCAACCACCCTAGAAAAACCTGCTTTGTCGTCCTGAAGGAGCTATTATTGCTCCGAATATTTTACATGTAAGTGAAACCTGAGCGTTGTTCTTCCTTTGTCTTCTCATTTGTCACGGCGAACTTCCATTTTTATTTATTCTTCCACGTTTAGCACCTGAGTACTTACGGGATCTGCAAAAGTACATATTGAAATATGCAAATAGTATATAGCATGTGAGTGTCAGATGCATGGAAATTAAATCAAATACGGGGGAGGAGACAAGAAACCGAGTGCATTAAAGCTAACTTTATGGCCCCAAGCTGTAGATAAATTGTGGTCTGTGGTAGTTAAACAACAGCTGTTCGGATTTAAAATAAAATTATGATAAGGATCCCCAGAAGATAACACTTCTTGAGGTAACAGCATTTACCTCAATGCATCCGTTAGCAACCGACACTGACGAGAGTGTTTATGTGAAGGTTTATTCCCATTTGGCTGCCTGTGTTCTAGCATTCCTGTTTCCAGTGGAGAGCAATTCTCACGCGGTGGAATTGACATTCGGGTCCTAGCACAGGCTTCTCCTCCACGTCCAAGCAGGTACGTTTCTGCTTCAGCTGCTTGAGGTCTATCATCGCGAGCGAATGTCATCAAGAGCACGACCCAGGGCTGTCGTGCAGGCAGGAAACCAGCAGGGAGCACGCTCCTTTAGCAGGGGGTCCCTTCCTTCAGACCCAGTCATCCCTAGACTCGTGGTGAGCAGTAGTTCTGTAAGAGCTTTATACCCAATAAAATTTAAACTTTTATATATTTTCTTCATTTATTGTGCAAGAAGTTTATTGCAGACACGTAGGAAACCACCCGGATGGAATTTCTCCAAGTGGCAACGGCCATTTCCCTCAACACTTCAGACCTCGCGAGGTTCAACTTCGGGCCAATCTGCTTGCTCACTCTCTCTCTGTCTCTCTCTCCTGACTTGCTTCATCTTTTGCTCCCTGAAGATGTGCATCTCCATCCTCTCCCTCTCCTTCAACACCATCATACCCACCAACGTGTGTATCCATAGCAGAGAGGTTGGACATCGAAAAATAAACCTCTCCTCCAGTATGTTCTTCAGTAAATAAAATTTGCCCAAGCCCAAAGAATGCATAAATTCTTTAAACAATTTCTACTTTGTTTACAACATGATATTAATTCATATACTGTAAGGATAGTCAAGAAATTAGTTTTGAACTGAAAACTTCCCCATAATGCTGGATGTATGTAGAGAGATAAAATCTAAATGTAAAAGCAGCGTCTCTGCATACCCTGGTGCTAAGAAAAATCCTAATGGAGGGCTTTCAAATACAAATGACTGTTGAAACACTGCATTTTTGGGGCGCCTGGGAGGCTCAGGGCATGATCCCAGCGTTGTGGGATAGAGCCCCACATCAGGCTCCTCCGCTGGGAGCCTGCTTCTTCCTCTCCCACTCCCCCTGCTTGTGTTCCCTCTCTCGCTGGCTATCTCTATCTCTGTCAAATAAATAAAATCTTAAAAAAAAAAAACTGCATTTTTTAAAAATTTCTTGGGAGAGAGAAAGAGAGGGAGGGTGTACAAGTCGGGGTGGAGGGGCAGAGGGAGAGAGAGAAAAAGAATCTTAAGCAAGCTCCACACCCAGGGCAGAGCCAGACCCAGTGCTCTCAATCTCACGACCCCGAGATCATGACCTGAAGCGAAATTAAGAGTTGGACGCTTAGGGGCGCCTGGGTAGCGCAGTCATTAAGCGTCTGCCTTCAGCTCAGGGCGTGATCCCAGAGTGCTGGGATCAGCCCTGCATCAGGCTCCTCCGCTGGGAGCCTGCTTCTTCCTCTCCCACTCCCCCTGCTTGTGTTCCCTCTCTCGCTGGCTGTCTCTCTGTCAAGTAAATAAATAAAATCTTCAAAATTAAAAAAAATTTTTTAAAAAGTTGGACGCTTAACCAGCTGAGCCACCCAGGCAACCCCAAAGTTAATTTTGTTTTTAAAGGTTCACTATTATTTTAATATCAAAACTTCTTCCATATTAAAAAATTATAAAGTTCATTTAAGAATGCAGTGTTTCAGGGCACCTGGGTGGCTCAGTAGGTTAAGTGTCTGACTTGTGATTTTGGCTCAGGTCATGACTCAGGGTTCTGGGATCCAGCCCGGCGTGGGGAGTCTGCTTGAGATCCTCTCTCTACCTCTTCCTCTGCCCCTCTTCCCGCTCGTGCTCTCTCTCTCTAGTAAATAAATACATAAATCTTTTTTAAAACAATGACGTTAACTTTATAAAATCTGTCAGTGAACTGAAATGTTACAGTGTGGGTTATTTTATGATTTGAACTTTTTTAATAATAAAATTTGTTTTTTAATCATCTTATTGCTTGTTCTTTAAGATAAGAATGAAATTTCTTCCAAGCCAAGGCTAAGTCCATCTGACAATTGCAGATTGGGAACTTAATTGAAAATGTATTCTGCGAAGGAGCTCCCTGGTAGGAAGATACGAATTTCTTTATATTTAGCCAAGTGCCTAAAAAAAAACAAGGTGAACTAAATATGCAACTGGATCTAATGTAAAGTAAATAAGAAACGCTATGAATTCATGTATATTTATTATTTAATTATTAACCTGGTTAAAATACCATTGTGAAGTGTAATATATCATAGATTCAAATGAATCCTCAGCATTCCTGACATAGAAGCCAAACACATGAGTAAGTGAATACTGACATCATGTAGAAAAATCAAGCAAACCCAGTCATTGCTAGAAAACGTGAAGCGTATAATTCACAGAAGAAATGCAATTGTCCTTTAAGGCAGTAAGACCATTAATAAAAACTATTGCACTTTATATCGAATAGGTAAAGGTAAGCCGTATACACTAAGTTCCGCTTTCCACAGTTGTTAGCCAGAGTTTACAATGATCTAAATGAATATGAAAGACGACGAAGGAGCACCTGGGTGGCTCAGTCATCAAGCGTCTGCCTTCCGCTCAGGGCGTGATCCCAGCGTTATGGGATCGAGCCCCACATCAGGCTCCTCCGCTGGGAGCCTGCTTCTTCCTCTCCCACTCCCCCTGCTTGTGTTCCCTCTCTCGCTGGCTGTCTCTCTCTCTCTCTCTGTCAAATACATAGTTAATAATCTTTAAAAAAGAAGAAGAAAAAAGACAGCAAAGACAAAAACTAGTCTGTTTTAAAGGCACCTGCCAATGTGGATATTTGAAAATAAAAGCTGTCCAAGTGAAGAAAATGGCTTTGTTCAGAGTTTAAAGCACCCTACTGGATAGCCTGCTAAAGACCATTAAGAAAACAAAATTTCTCTGCATCAAAAGACAAGTAAAAAGAGAAACCACAAACCAGGATGAGGGTACGTATAATCCAGTGATTTCATATCTAGAATATATAATGGACCCCTATGCTATAGACTGAATGCTTGTATCTTCTCAAAATTCTTACGTTGTAATCCTAATCCCCAAAGCGATGATAATAGGAGATGGGGCTTCTGGGAGGTAAGTAGATTCAGAAGGATGGGACCTTCATGAATGGGATTGGTGTCTTTATAAAAGAGACCCTAGAGACCTCCCTTGGCCCTTCTGCCGTGTTAAGGGCACATTAAGAAGATGGCCGTCCATGAACCAGGAAGAGAGCTCTCGCCAGGCACCAAATGTACCAGAGCCTCCATCCATGACTTCCTAACCTCCAGAACTATGAGAAATAAATTTACCTTGTTTATAAACCACCTAGTCTATGGTATTCTGTTATGGCTCCCCAAACGGACTAAGACACACTATAAATCAATTTAAAAAAAAACAAAAACAAAAAACAAGTCAATAGAAAAATGGACAAAGTGTAAACAAATTGTACCACTTTGGTTTCCTTTTAATACAAGACATGATACAAAGCCAAAAAAATAACATAAGCAGAGAATTCATGGAAGAGAAAATTCAAATAGAAAGATTTTTAAAACTTCAATTTCAAGAATAATTACAGATATGAAAACTAAAACCAGGAAATTTCATACTCACCAGATTGATGACAATTTTCCACTTCTGACAACAAGTTTTGTTGGCAAGTACATGAAACAGGAGGGGTTCTTATACACAGCTGATGGGAATATAAATGGATACATGCAATTTGGAGGAAATTCTGGGCTAAATGTAGCAAATTAGAAGCTACTCACAACCTATGACTTGGCAACTCCAAACCTGGAGAAACTCTTGTCTGTGTGCCCCAGGAGACACCTTCAAGAATGTCCATAGCAATATTCCTAAATAATGAATTTCAGAAAACGAATATATGCTAAAGGTTACACCCATCAGGGTTATAATGTAGAAAAAACTGTGATGTATTCGTGATTATATTCAAATAGCATATACAACATAATACATGTGTACATATGTAGAGAGAAACAGACAGACATATCAGCACGAGTAAATCCCATGAAAAGGAAGTTGAGAGGGAAAAGGAAGTTGGAAGGACAAGTACAATTCAATAATATTTATATGAAGTTTGAAAATCCATGCAAAAGAGCACTATAGGGGCACCTGGGTGGCTCAGTCCGTTAAGCGTCTGACTTCAGCTCAGGTCATGATCTCGGGGTCTTGGGACCGAGCCCCACATCGGGCTCCACACTCAGCAGGGAGTCTGTTTGTGCCTCTCCCTCTGTCCTGCCCTCTGCTTGTGCTCTCTCTGTCTCTCTCACTCTCAAACAAGAGGGAGGAGAGCAGAGCAAGGGGATAGGGGCTTTAGTTGGACCTTTAATGGTTTATTTTTTAGACTAAGGGATGAGTACTTTGGTGTTCACTGTATTATTCATTATGACTTTTGTTTACTTAAAACACTTCATGATTTAAAAAGTAAAAATGCCATCTCTCAACCCTTAATATGGCCTTTCTGGCTTCCCTCTAAAATATATAAATGAAGGCAAATGAAAAGACAATATTCAAAATAACATTTGTATTAGCTTGCTAGAGCTGCCATACCATAGATTGAGTGGTTTACCCAACAGAACTATATTTTTCAACAATTCCGGAGACTGGAAGTCCAAGATCAAACTGTTGATAGGGTTGATTAATATTGAGGCCTCTCTCCTTGGTTTGTAGATGGCCAGTGTGTCCTCACTTAGCTTTTCCTTTGTGGGCCCACATCCCTGGTGGCTCTATGCACGTCCAAATGTCCTCTTCCTATAAGGACACATCACATTGGGTTAGGGGTCCACCCGAGAGACCTCGTTTAACCTTAATTACCTCTCTAAAGAGCCTATCTCCAAATATGGCCACATTCTGAGCTATTGGGTGTTAGGATTTAAACACCTGAATTTGGGGGAACATACTTTAGCCCATCACAGTGTTGACATCTAAGATCAATAGACAATTGATTCTTAGAATCTGGAAAGAAATAACACTAATTGTAAGGACAATGGAGGGGTTTGAGAATAAATAATCAAAAGCAAGAATCAGAGCAGTACTGCCCCACCTCCGAAAGGTAGTAGGAAGATGGTTCACCTCCCATCATGTGTCCTTACTTGAGAACCAAGGTCCAGCCACAGTGTTTTGTATTGAGAATGCCAAGCCATTTTCTAAAATTTTCTTTTGTTACCTGAAATAGGTAATATTTTGTATTTCTCTGAGACTTCAAGGGTGTGATCTTTTCCCCTCATTCTGCAATATTTTCCCTTTAGCTTTCTGCTGGTATTTTTCTGTGTTCTCGTTTTCAAGAAAAGACAAATCAGGTCACAGTTAGGATCTTATTCTACCCCCACTCCCCTCCATCCCCAAAGCATAGTCCATCCAGAGCCAATGAGGCACATGGAAAACTCCATCTCCCAGAATGCACTGCACCTGGTAAGGACTACACCTCCCAGTATGCAATGTACCTCTGCAGGTCTTCCCAAATGTCTGCACCATTTTTATTTGGTTTTATTTTTTAGTTACATTCTCTAAATGGATGTACAAAGTGTAAAGGCAGAAATAGTGTCTCCAGTGGAATAAAAATCAGACTGTCTTCAGAAATTGTTTCCCTTCAGCCCTAAATGCCAGAATACAGTGGAACATTGTTTACAGTATTTTGAGACAGAGGGGGAGAAAGCCCTATGACCCTTGAGTTTAGACCCAGCCAAGTTTTATTTGATGGGCAGAAGGCAACAGAAAGAACCTCTATCATAGGGCAGTTTATTGGTCTTTACTAATTAAACAAAACCATAACTTAGCTTTTTCAATATACATTTTAAAAATGAAGGAAAAATCGTTACACAAGAATGTTGTTTTCAAATTGATTCTGCAGCCAAGGAACAGAGCTTTTCCCTGCAATCCTTCACCCAACTGTTTCTTTGCTGCTTCTGATGCTGCTAATTTCCCAGCATCACCCACTGTTCTAAATTCTTGGCTGCTTTGATGACTACTTAAAACAAGAAATAATGCAGTTCTGTCCAGCATTTACTAACAATGACCAAACTTTTCACATGGCCGATATAAAAAGTGCTCTTTTTTGCCCTGCATGAAAACAGAACTGCCAAGGGCAGCATAAAGGCCATTTTCCTTGCCAAGTTTCTTGGATATTGATTTCTTCTTCTGCGTCTTTCAAATGTATCCTGAGAAAACTAAGTGTGGTTTTATACATAATTAGTAAAGACGAATAAACTGGCCTATGACATTTCTCATCTGACACAAATCCCTCTCTGCTGGCAACTTTCTTATAAGACTTGAGACTATTACTACTTAATTATGATTTTAGAACAGTGTATTCAATGGTATCGTGAGGTTTCAATCACAATAAACAAAATCCACTCTAACTAGTTTAGCATAAGCAGGTTTATTACAAGTTTTAAATGGGTTACTAGATTGTTAAAAAGGCTGAGGAAAGAGCCTTTAGGTTAGGTTTCAGGAATGACTCCCAAAGTTACAAAACTCATCATCAGAGGAGCCCCTTCTGTGATGAGAAAGCCTCTTGCCAAACAAGGAAGCTGCCACCTCCTGATCTCCACCACCACCATCTCAATCGAGAAGCTTGCTATGATCTCTACCAGAAAAATGGGTCCACCTCTCTCCACCCACTCCCAACCCTCTAGTCCAACAACTATTAAGTCTCCTACAGGTGCTGTAGCAGAAAAACCAACTTCCCACCCATCCACACTTGCTAAGAAAAACAAGCAACAGAAACACAGCCTGTCTCATTCCATCTTCCAGATCTTAGATATACACCTAATTCACCTACTTTCTGAAACCCAGATTATATACTCAGAACCTTAGATACGAAGGATTCTGAGAAGTGTGCAAGCATGCACACTAGAAAAAGTTGGCAAAGGATATGAATCACTAATCTATCATAGTCACAATAATACAATCCTAATCTTAAATGCATAGGGAAGAAGACTAAGGGCACACCATGATTCTAATGGCCCATTAAAATCATCTGGAGAGCTTGTTGTAACTGCAGATAAAGGTTACAACAATATTAATAATACTAATAATATTAATTGCTAACGTTTGATTTTGTGCTATGTGCTAACCAATATGCTATGTGCTTTACAGGCATGATGCCATGTAATTTGTATATCAGCCTTAAGCTATGTACTTTTTTGGTCCTTAATTTGCAAATGAGAGAACTGAAATAATATGCTCAAGGCTACATACCGTTAAGTGATGGGACCAAGATTCTAACCTGGTCAGTCCTGCCCCAAAGACTGCCTCTCTGCTGGATATTTATTCAGTAGGTCTGAGGTGGGATCCAGGACACTATGCTTTTAATAAGCTCTCCAGTGTGATTCTCAGGGACACCAAAGTTTTAATAATCTCCAGGATCTTCCAATTTTTTATAATCATCATGTATTAATTTTACAACCAGGCAAATGCTCCTAAAATTGTAATTCATAAAATTCTGCATATGCCATATGATCATTGCCATGTAAATAATTTACTTACTGAAAACAAATACAACAAAGAACTGGGGTGCCTGGGTGGCTCAGTGGGTTATGCAACCAACTCTTGATTTTGGCTGGGGTCGTGATCTCAGGGTCCTGGGATGGAGCCCCACATCAGACTCCTTGCTCAGTGGGGAGTCTGCTTAAGGATTCTCTCTCCCCTTCTCTCTCTCCCCACCCATTTGTGCACACACTCTCTCTCTCAAATAAATTAATTAATTTAAAAAAATACAACAAAGTATTACCAGGGTTGGGTTTTTTTTTTAAGATTTATTTATTTGAGAGAGAGAGAGAAAACACTTGTGGGACAGGGCGGGGGTGGCAGTGGGAGAGAATCCTCAAGCAGACTTCCCGCTGAGGGAGCTTGGAGCCCAACACAGGGCTCGATCCTAGGACCCTGAGATCATGACCGGAGCTGAGATCCTGACCTGAGCCGAAATCAAGAGTCGGACACACAACCGACTGAGCCATCCAGCCTCCCCAGGGGTTATCTTTGTATGGTGGGACAGTGTACAATATTTTGCTATCATCTACTTTTTAAATTTTCCAAGTGTTTTATCATAAGCATTGTTGTTATTTCATGTCTGCATTGGTCAAGTTCCATCTATCAGTTCTCAGGTGGCTCACAATGGCCTCCAGGAGCTAAAGACGCGATCTCCTTTTTGCTTGTTTTTTTCTTTCTTTCTTTCCCTTCCCAGTGCAATTTCATATCATAAGATTCAAAACTGGAATGGTAACTTAAAACTTCCTAGCCTTTGGATCAGACTAAAACAAGAAAAACAAAATATTTACCATATAATTCAAGCATTTTATTTTTATCTTGTACATTAGAGGCCGTACAAAGAAATGATTTGCAATGCCCATTTGCACACGGACATCAATACCTGTTGATCATACTTTATCTTTCTGTGTTTCCTCTTTCTCCTGTCTATTTCCAATCCCTCCTGTCTGTAAGTCTGAAGGAACCTCACCATGCCGTGAGCACGGCGACCTTCTTGGGAGCACAGCTCACCAGAGAGGGAGCAGCACTGTCCACCGGGCCAGTCCAGCTGCTGCACAAGCACCCCCCTCCCACTTGGCTTCAACGAGCCCCGCTCCGCCACCCTAATACATCATCCAAGCAAACATTAATATTTTACCTCAGTTATCAAGTGTGCCCGTTCAAACTTTTATCTAAAACATTCTTTATCATCTTTTCATTAAGTTCTCAAGAGCTAATGGTTTCTGAGTTCCCCGGGTAAGGATGATGTTCTGAATAATGAAAGCTCATTATTTCTCCACAGAATGCTTGTTAATTCAAATGATGATATTAAAACTATAGTAGCCTTTAGCGCTGGGGTGATTTCTAGCATACTTTATCATGTATCAATATATACTCTGTTTGTCAAAACTGCCCAGGGCTGGGGCTGACATTCTCTCTGGAGGAGTCTAGTGCTTCAAAAGGCACTGAATACACCAAGGTGACAACTTGCAGAGTTTGCGCCTCTAGGAAATAGAAAGATGAAACTTGAAATGCCACTGTCTCCCTTGATTTCCTTATTAGTATTCATAAAGAGACAGTGCCCTCCTCTTTCGACGCCGCACGGGTCTCCCTTTTGAATGGAATAAAAGGAAATCAATATTTAGAAAGGGAAGCACACATAGAAGGTTCCACACACGAGCAGCTATTTATTTCCATTTAACTGATCCCACAATAATGTGCCCATGAGAAAAGACTGGTTTGGTTATCGCTTAGACACGTATACGCACGCGCACAGGGCTGTCTTCAACCCAGTGCTCGAGGTGGTTGGTGATTTTCCTGGGTAAAAAAAAATGTGCGTTCTCAGGGTAATTTTTTACAGAGCATTATTTTGTTCGTTGAGTTTTGGGTGTCTTTAAGTACTTCCTACTTTATCTCCTCCCAGTTTTTATGACCCAGCGGATTCCCACAATTGCCATATTGCTGTAAGTTTCTCGAATGCGTCCCCTCTTGTCCACTTTTGGCAACAGCACACATCTGATGCTGCCAGAGCCACCCTCCTCCCCTTCTTAATCTTTTGATTAAAAGATTCTATACGACAGAGAGGCATCCCACCAAGAGGGCCGCGATGAGTCATCCAAGCCTATTATTACCTACGTGAGCTCCGCTGCCCCGGGTCAGGGGACTTCCTGCCTCATTTCTCTCCCACTCGCTCTCCACCTTCCTCTTATTGGAAAGCTTGGCACAAAATAGAAAATTGCTTCTTCTGGCAGCTTTTCAGATTCTTCTGTATGTGCTGCATTTTTGAAGCGCCTGAGAGTCCAGAATCTTCTCAGGTCTCCAAGGAGAGGGCAGCTTTCCCAAAACTGGCTATTCTGCCTACTCACAGTGGCATAAAACCTAAAGACTCTTCTCTGTGCCTCCCTCTAGAACCTGAGAGGAATTGTCATTTTGAAAACCAAGCCGTTCTCGAAGTTGCTTGGAGCGGCGAGGTCACGCACCCGCGTGTGCTCCGACACGCATTTCTGTACCACTGTCTCTTAATTATCTCTCCTGTGGAAGACGAGCTGGGCGTCTGCCCACAGGCACGATCATACCAACATGGTGAACTTCTGCCACGTGGTTGCACTTTCAGAACAGTAACTATCCAAAAGAAAAGGATCTAGGTGCATTACGATAATTATATCAATTAGGCCACTCAATAATTTTTGCATTTTATATTAATCATGTTAGGCAACAGAACGATGCTTATTTAAAAGAAATAAAAATCACTCTGTTAATCCAATATATGCATGGTAAGGAGCATCGGAGCTAATTTATTATAGAAGAGCAAATGTATCCCTGGAATATTCTGGTCATGGTGTCAATTTAAGAAAAATGTGGTTTAAGAAAAATATGTAGGTCATTTCCCATTGCATTCCTGATTTTAAATATTCTGACCCAACATCAGACTATGTGCCAAAACATCTTCAGAGCACACATAGATTCCAATAGGGGGTATAGAAAATATGGTCCTCATATATGCCGGGAATTGCTTGAGGTTTCTCCCAAAGGATAAAAGGAGCTTCAGTCCTAATACAGATATAAATGAAGTAGATTTAGATGAAACTGATACATAGTTAATTGATCATTCCATTTGGTCTAGAAGCCTGGTGAGCATCCTCTTCCATATAAGCCCCCAAAAGCAAATGCTGTATCAATTTTCTTATGATTTCAAACCTTGTTCTCACCCACACAGTCTTTTAAAAGCTTAGTTTTCTTGAGAATGTGTAACTTCAGAACAAACAAATGTGAAACGTTGGGGAAATTGACTTCTTGACATGTAAGTATTGCAAATTAACTTTCAAAAGGAAATGATGCTGAGATTGACCCAAAAAAAGGGATAGGAGGCTAAAATGGGGCAATATTCTAGGCAGATTCCACTTTCAATCAATTTCAATTTCACTAAGAGTTTTATTCAACACGTATTTGTAAAGACAAAGTCAATTATAAACGTTTGCATGATTACCTCTTATGAGGGCGTTGTTTTAAAAATTTATGAACATCAGCAATGAAAACATAGAGGTAAAATCAATTTCACCACCCCACTCCCAAAAAGGATTCATAACTGAATGCCACACATATGAGACCATATCTTTTCAGGGTTTGGGTTTGTTTGTTTTTAATGCATGCATGCATATAAAATTCTTTCAGTGAATCACAAGTTGGACCCTACATGTCATCCTCAACTATTCAGAATATGTTGTATTAACCACCACAAATGAATCTTGGATGTAAGCATGGCCAGCTGAAGTTCTATTAGTGTTTCCTGCTCAGCTGAAGATCTGTGCTGATCCCTAGCTAATAAAAATATCTTTCCTCATCATCTGAAGATTATTTCTAAGGAAGGAAATTTATTCCTCTTCTCACACTTCTTAAGCTATACGTGTTGCTATCTATAGTGTAGAGCAGGGATTGGCAAACTTTTTCTTTACAGGGCCAGAGAGTAAATATGTTAGAATTTGGGGACCATATGGTCACTGTTGTAACTACTGAACATTGTCACCAAAGTGCAAAAGTAGCCAGAGATAATACATAAATGAATGAGTGTGGCTGTATTCCAACTAAACGTTATTCATAAAAACAGGCAACAGTCCAGGTGAGGTCCATGGAACATGGTTTACTAACTTCTACAAAGGGAAATACGTCCAAGATACATCTATCTCCTAACCCTGTGAATGTGACTTTCTTTGGGAACTGTCTTTGAAGGTATAATTAACTTAAGGATCTCAAATGAAATCATCTTGGATTCAGCGTGAGCCCTAAACCCAATGGCTGATGTCCTTATACAAGAAAGAAGAGATCTGAGACTCAGAAGAAGACATTGTGAAGACAGAGGCAGAGATTGAAATTATGTGGCCACAAGCTAAGGGACACCTGGAGGCACTAGAAGCTGGAAGAGACAAGGAAGGATTCACTCCGAGAACCTTGAGAGGGAGCATGCCCCTACCCTAAGGATTTCCGACTTCTGGCGTCAGAATTATGAAAGAATATATTCCTGTGGTTTTAAGTCACCTCATTTGTGGTCATTTGTAATAGCAGCCCTTGGAAACAGATACACCCCTCATAAAGTTAAGACCCAAAGTCACCCCAGAGGCCCATCAAGTGTGACAGTGGTATCCTAAAGTAACTCAGCAGCTCACAGATAGCACAATGACCTAGAAATCAGGTCTCCTGATGCCAAGTCAAGTGTTTGTTCTTCCGCTATTGCATAATGTCACGTGCTCACTTCTGTGCTAGACTCTGTGGAAAAGTAAAACTGTGTGGTTATTGCCACTGCCTTCAGAGAGCTTGCAATCCAGTCATGGATAAAATATATAAATTCGTTCACTATTCGACAATAAATGTAGCAGTTACAGCGTTGGCTCTGAACTCAGACTGCCTGGGCTCAAACACCAGCACTGCCCCTTACGTGCTATTAAACCCTGAGTGAATTACTTAAGCTTTCAGTGTTTCTGGGTTTCGGTTGTCCCGTGTGCAAATTTGGGTTAATCTCATAAAGTTGCTGGGAACATGAAGTGAGATGATAGATGGAAAGAGCTGATGACGGTAACTAGAACAGAGTATTGTTACTATCTGAAAGGCTTTATGCTCCATGCAGATACGACTGACTTCAAAGAGCTTAAAATGTAATGTTCAAGGAAAATGCCATTATTCTAGCAAGTAATGGATATGCTGGAAGGATCAGTAAATTTCAATGGAAAATATGAGAAGTAATATAATAGGTCTGATCTGGGGAGCATATATTCATGGGGTCAGGGAGGGGTTCCTAGAGGAGTGGTTACTACTCCCAAAGTTGGAGTAGTAGTTAGCAAAAAACTGTTAGAAAAGAATACAAAATAGTACCCAATCTGATCTAAATGGTAAATAATTGCCTGTAACTACTTGTGGGACTTCAGAGATAAACAGGTTGGAGCAAGCTTGGAATCATCAAATCAGAGGTTCAGAAGCTATCCGAAAAGTTTCTGGCCAAACTTCCATCCTGCGCTCGAGTTTCTTCTAGAGCTTAAATTATTTCTGTACAGAAACAGGATGGACGTTTGGTCAGAGAACAGTCATACAGCTTAAACATTTCTGTTAACAGAGAACTCACTACTTTACAAAACAGGCCATCCCACCTTTAGGTAACTCTGATTATTAGAAAGTTCTTCTTTATATCAAATTGAAACATACCTGCCCGTGGTTTTTACCCATTGGTTACTCATTTACCCATTAGTTGACTCAGTTTCAGTTGACATCATGGGGCAAACAGAGCACATCTATTTCTCCTCTTATATGACAGCTTTCAAGTGTCATCTAAGGGATTAGTGAACCTGTTCTGTGAAGGACCAGAGTAAATATTTTAAGATTTTCAAGCCAACATGGTCTCTGTCACAACTACTCAACTCTACCATTGTTACACGGAGCAGGCATAGACAATATGTGAATGAACAGGGTAACTGTGTTCCAAATAAAACTTTATTCATGACACTGAAATTCGAATTTCATGTGTTCTTCTGATTTTTTTTCAACAATTTAAAAGCGGGAAGAATATTTTTAACTCACAGACCGTACAAAAACAGGTAGCGAACCAGATTTAGCCTTCAGGCTGTCCCTTGCCAACACTTAAACTATTTGATAGCAGATCCAATGCTGCTTCCACCTTGGTTATTCCCTTCTCCAAACTAAATATTCCTGGTATCTACATCTACTTCTTATAAGATGCCATAATATCTTATCATTACCCCATCCTAAAATTGCATTTAGGGGTTTGTTTTTGTCTTTTCCTGTGCGTATGGCCATTACTCACATACTTTGTATTATTTGCCCGACAGAATCTTAATTCACATAAGATTCATTTTCTCTTTTTTTTTTTAAGATTTTTTTTTTTTTAATTTATGTGACAGAGAGACAGCCAGCGAGAGAGGGAACACAGCAGGGGAGTGAGAGAGGAAGAAGCAGACTCCCAGCGGAGGAGCCAGATGTGGGACTCGATCCCGGAACACCGGGATCACGCTCTGAGCTGAAGGCAGACGCTTTAACGACTGCGCTACCCAGGCGCCCTCATTTTCTCTTTTAATCCTCAAACCAATCCTTAAAAGAAAGCTATTAGTAATTCATTGCTTACCTTGTTCCAGAAGCTAATATTATCCCTGTTCTATAGACAAGGTAAACAAGGCTCATAGAACACAAGTGACTTGTCCCAAATCACATGCTTGGAAAATGACGAGAAGAAGGGTGTAAAGATGGATCTCCTAACTCCTACTCCGGGCTGCTTCTACCATACCATGTCCTCTGGGTCTAGAAGGCTCTTAACCCTGTAGAAGGACGTGAGGTTGATCCAATGTGACTCACGCTTGGTGAGCCCATTAGGCTTCTAAAGATCATCACTTCTCATTCTATACTTCTGAACCATCTTTTCAATAAACAGATCCAGCATCTTACCTAGAATTAAAACAAAGCCAACAGTTTGTAAGTTGAAGAGTCCTCCTCTTCCCTCTTTTGAGAGTTCTCAAGATCTTGAAGAAACGGAAATCCGAACTCACTTAGGATTTAGAGAGAAAAAAAAGGGACACTGAGGGAAGGCGAAATGGAATTAACAAAGCAACTTGTCTGCGATATGCCAAACCCTGTACGTGAAAACTAGCAATTGATTGGTTTCAGGCAGTGAGTTCGGCACCATCATTTTAACGAAAAAAAAAAAGGATGAATCCATTTAGTTGACTACTCAGTCTTGCTCCCTCAGCTCAAATCCACACACAGAAACTCATTGCACCCTTATTCCAACAGTTAAGATAAGACAGCTAGAAAGGGAATGGTACGCACCAACTTCCAGTGGTTCTGAAGACAGTGCGCTGGCCGGCATCATCTTGGTACAACTAAGGTATAATTCTAAACTTTAGAAACTAGATCATTTTTCTTATATGGCTGATAATTGTCTCTGGAAGCAATTACAAAGAGGTATTTCAGAAATGTTTTGTACAACTGCTTTGGAAGGAGTAAGAATAAATCCTCTTCCTCACAATGTGATCACTATGTAGGAGGACACATCATTGGGATGTTAAGTTCTGAGGGACATGTATAAAAAATCAGTCTTGCAACTGTATAGTCTTTTAAATATCTTCTCAAGAGTTCTTTTCTTCCCCTTTTGAGCCACATTTCAATTTTAATCAAACATGTTAAGGTGAGCTAGTGTCCTGATGACCCCATGAGTTTTAAAACATTATCTTGGCCCTTTGCTGTTTTAATACTGTTTTAATATCATTGACATTTCTTTTCCAGGATTTAAAATACCACCTTTCAAGTACTAGTCAAAAATACTCTTGGGTTTAATAGAGCCTACCAATAGCTCTGCTTTTCCTAGGCTGTGCAGACAATGGGCAAAAGATACTTCATGAGTTAAGGATGGCTGCCTCACACTGATGTTAGCCATGTTCAACAAGGCTCTCTGCAAGGAGACCCGCCTGAGGAGCATAAGTTTATATGCATTGGCCTGGTTTGTGTAAATGCCAATTCACTGTTTGTAGGCATATGCCAGAGCCTGGTGTCAGACTGGCCCTAGCTCTGTTTCATAAACACCCAAGTCTGACCACCCAAACCCTGGCAAATCATGTTTTGGCTCCTAGTTATCATGACTTGATTTATAAGAGCACAGCCCAGGAAACACAGTTGTAAAAAGGAAAAAAAAGTTAAAAAAGAAAAGAAAAAAAAAACTTTGATGGTCTTAATTCACTTATTTGTTATACAAAGAATCCATATGTTCTATTTATAAGGCTTTATCAGAATACAAAATGTTACAAATTTTAAATGTTACCGTAAGGACCTAATACTTTGAATCAGTCAGGTTGGCCTTAATTATAATTGTCCCTTTTGTTATAGTACGTGTTACATTGCATCATAATCAACTTTTTCCATATTTGTGTTATCTATTACTGGTTTCCCTCAGCTAAAGTGAAAAGTTTCATCAGGGCCAGAAGTCTTGTCTTTTTGTTCACCGATGCATCCTTGGACCTGGAACAGTGTCAGGCATATATTAGGCACTTAACATATATTTATTTAACAGACGATGGATGGATGAAGTGATATCTGCTTCTAAATTGTGAACATCTAATAGTATAACTATGAAAAGGTAATACACGCTCACTGTTAAATAAGCCACAGAAAACATGTAAAAACAACCTGTAGGAAAAAAAATGATGACGTTAATTAGGGATATTTGAACAGTGGCTATTTTATATTCATAAATTATCATTTATTTGTTTAGGTATAGAATGTATTGTAGTTATGGTTTACGTACTGAAAAACTTAAAAATATAGTGATGGTTGGGACTTGTTTCAAAATAATCTTGGGGCAAAGGTGGGGGCAGTGAGAGAAGATACCAATGAAACAAGATTGGCTATGAGTTGATCATTATTTTGGGGTGATAGATGCATGGAAGTTTATTATATTATTTTCTTTGCATTTGTGTATATTTGATTTTTTATAGTAAAAAGGTAAATATCAGAGCCATACAAAATGGCCAACAGCTAAAGGTAAGATTCCCTCCCATCTCTGAATTCTAAGCTCATTCACTTAAAAGGAAAAACAAAAGCTATTAAGCATTTAAACTATGGGCCAAGCATTCTTCTAGTTACTGGAGATACAGCCAGCCCTAAGGGAGAATTTGCATGTAGTGGGAGAAAGGGACAATAAATAAGTTAACAAATAAATACATAAGATAATTTCAGAGAGTGACAGGTGCCTTAAGAAAAAAGGAAGCAGTCCTTCTCCCCAAAAACAATAACTGTTACCCAATATTCTAGGCATTTACCAGCATATGTGCATGTATGTGCCCATGTGTGTCCATAATACACTCTTCTATCATATACACCCTTTTTTATTCAGGAGCATCCATGCTGTTCTGTACTTTGCTTCCTTCCCTGAACAATATATCCTAAGGGTCAGTCTTTGTCCAGACTGGGACCTCCTGAGAGCAAGGATCCCACAAAATCTACTTTGCTCCGCAGAACTTCACACAATGGCTGACACCTGTCAGACCCTCAACAAATGTTGAATGAATCAAATACCTAATCGAAAGCGGTTGAAGATGGGGCATACCAGCTTCTCATCCTTTCTGCACCTCTGCTTCTTTCTGCAAAGTCGGCATCTCCGGGAGGTTTGCAGAGCTACATGGTGCCTGGCGCGTGAAGGGCCTCCAACAAATGTTCGCTGGAGGAATCGGAGCGGCACGAGGATCATGATGAGGCAGTCTGTCAGATAAACTTCTCATTAATGACAACTGGGCAACTGGTATACCGTGCCAGGAAGTAAATGAACGCCAAGTCCCCAGTGTGGGCAGGTATTCCTACACACTATGGAACACAGCTAAAGCTTATGTTTACTGTGCATGCCCCAATGCCTGGGTTGGTTTTGGTTTGGGGGATTTTGTTTGTTTTGTTTTGTTTCTTTAACCTCCTTGAGCTGCTTCAAATGCTAGAGTCTCTTAATAATATGTTTGCCCCAGAATAGCCTTTAATTCCCAGCAGACCTCATAGGGCTGCTCACGAAATCACTGGGAGATTATTTACATCACCCCGTCTTTCCTGAAGGACTCAGATCTCGTAGAATCAGATATGTTATATTAATTTTGAGGACTGTATTGTTAGTAGCCCTATTGGTTCTGCTGTTATTTTGCTGGCTGGCATCAATGACAGAAAAGCTACCAGGGGCTACCAGGTAATTTGGGCCCCAAACTTTGCTTAGTTTTGAATGCCTTGAGAGAGGTAAAAGGTATTTAAAATATTTCTTTTTAGAAAAAAAAAATACCTGAGTTACTCAATGGATTAAAAAGAAAAAGGTTGAAGTGGAAGGGAAGAACAAGCTACTGTAAATTGAAATTTATTTACATACTTCTTAGCATTACTCATATTTGAGATAATGCCCAATTTGTGTACACAGAGCTGAGGAATGTGAAAATATCCTTACCACTAATGCATCAAGGTCAAAACATTGTGCTTCCTCTGCAGATTACATTATTTTGAAAGATGGGAAGATCATTGCAACAAGACAACCTGGACTCTCCTTCCTCAACAGCCCAGAATCTCATTGAAGTCTCTCTCTCTCTCTCTCTCTTTTTTTTTTTAATTGAAGTTTGGTTGACACACTGTGTTACTTTAGTTTCTAAACTCTCTCTTCAAAATGTCACTAAAAGGACTCATTTGAAGTAACATTAGGGCTTAGATTGGCTGGGAGCTCAGATCTTTCCACGAATGCTGTGGGTGCTGAGTGAGTGGTGTGAAGACGGAAGAGTGAACACAAGCACATAAGAATGCAATAAGCAAAAGAGACTAGAGAATGTACACAAGTTGGATGGAAGTCCAAAGAGAAGATGCCAAATGAATGTTCTCTTAAGTTAGCCACCACAATGGTCATAGAAATAAGGACTGGCCAAAATACTTGAAGCCTGCTCGGGCAGCACACCCTTGTTTGTAACAAAACACAGACTGATGGCTTAAACAACAGACATTTACTTCTCACTGCTCTGGAGGCTGGAAGTGCAAGATTAAGGTATCAAGAGACACCTTGGATTCTGGCAGAAGTCCTTCCCCTGGCTTGCAGACAGCCACCTTCTCACCCAGTTCTCGCATGGCCTTTGCTGTGTGTGTGTGTGTGTGTGTGTGTGTGTGTTGAAGTGAGGGGAGAAAGGAGAGAGAGTGAGAGAGACAGAGATTTCTCTTCCTCTTCTGTTAAGGACACGAATCCCATCATGGGGGCCCACCCTCACAACCCGCTCTTACCCTAATCACCTCCCCAAGGCCTCACTTGCAAATACCACCACTTTGGGAGGTAGGGCTTCAACATGTGAATTTAGGGGAGATACAAACATTCAGACCACAAGCACACCGAAAGTAACTGTATCTCATATCGTTGTGATGAGAATTTAAATATTTCAAAAAGCCCTTTCACATGCTTGCTTTGGGATGATCCCTCATTTGCCATGCAAGAAATACATACTATCATTTCACTCTGTGCCAAGTGCAGTCATGAGCCTTGGGAAATACAGAAAGTATAAAAATCGATGTGATCCTTTGTCCTCAGGGGCACACATTTTAATGAGAGGAGAAAGACAATGAACGAGTAAACAAATACACAAGTCAATAAAAATAATTAATCACTCCTTGCACTTCTGACTTGAAGGACAAAAACAGGGTTTGGTTCTTGAGAAAAAGGTGGGGATCCAGGAAATTTACTTTAGGTGGGATCCTTATGAAAAGGCTCTTTGAGAAGGTAACATCTAAGCTGACATTTGAAAGATAAGGAAGAAAGTTCCACCACATGTGAGACCTCCGGGCAGAAGAGAGTCTGGCTTGCTCTAGGAACCAAACAAGGTCCCTGAGTCTGGGATATAGCGAGCAAAAAGGGGAGTGGCTTAGCCTGAGGTTGGAGAGGTTGACAGGATAAGACTGGCCCTTGCAGGTCAAAGAAAGTCATTATTATTCTAAGGACAATGGAAACCATCATAGAGCTTTAAGCCAAAAAAAGATGTAGTTTTCGTTGTGTGGCTCCTACTCTTAAGTTCATGTGAAGTACTTAGTAGGTGAAAATAAAGAAGGCAGGAAGAGACAGAGACGAGAGTCTTGACTGATGGAGACAGAAGCAATGTAGATATTTTGAGTGCATGAGACTTCTTCCAGCTTTAAGGACCTCAGATGCTTGAATACCATTCTTCAGGTGGTGAAGACACTGCGTTCTGCAAACATTTGTGGGTTGTCTACCCAGGCAGGCCATGTGGGGGCAGTACAAAGACGAAGAAGACAACAACCCTGCCCACCGAGAGCCCTCAGCTAGTCAGGGACCCTGATGAGTACACAAACGATGTTCCCGGAGCCTGTTCAGAGCTCTGAGGGGGTCACCATGAACTAGGAGAAGGACACAGAAGATTGAGCCCAGCTGGGAAGGGCAGGTAGCAGGCAAAGTCTTGTTCTCAAGAGGTGACACCTGAGCTGACTTTGGGAGGTGTGAGGAAGACGTTCTACAGGTGGCGGGAGTTGAGGGGGGGCAGTGGAGGCAGGGGAGGGGTGTGGGCAGGCCATACGCAGGCCACCCTGCTGGTGAGTATGGAGTGAAGGGAGTCATGATAAAGGACCTCTGTGCCAATAAGAAGAGGAGAAGAAGACTGAGCTGGATGTCTTTAGAAAGAAGAGTGAAGAACAGTTGGCAAAGGGAATACAGACAGAGGTAAGATCTGGTGCAATAGCCCAGGTAACAATAGGTAAGTCAAATCTGAAGCAAGCTTATGAGACCCATAAAGGCGAGACTCCCTCTAGAGTCTTTTCTTGTATTCCCTAGAGCGCCGGGGACAACACCGAACACACGGTATTAAAAACTTATTGTTCAGCTGGATGGAAGAGGTGTAATCATATACTCAAATACACAAAACGTCCAGTTCTAGATCCAGCACAAGATATCATTCCAGCAAGGAGAGGCAAAGAGCTAGGTGCTCTTTTTACATATTTATAAGGCCCAAACAGGTTAATGTATATTCTTGACATCACAGATTTATTTCTATGTTAATTTACTTTCAGAAAGCATGTATAACCATAATATACATGGTGAGGAAGTAATTTTATTCATATGTTTGGACATAAAAAAATATCATTATGCAGTCCAATAATCCCAGTTGACAGTCAGAATCATTTTTTTAAAAAAACAGATAGATGAAGAAAGAATTCGAGAAAAGCAACAACCAAGCTCTGATGTGGCTCCTCTGTTTTGCTGGGTGGCACTGATTTATACCAACGTACACAGTCATTTGCAAATCCATTCCATGATCAATGCCTAGCCGAGCGAGGCTTTGCTACAGCATTATGAAAAGTCGTCTCAACATTTGCATCCGTGCAAGCAGGCCTCCTGAAGAACGGACTGCCTAGACTTTGCAAGCAACTGAGAAAGCCCTTTATCTTTTTTTTCTTGTTTTATATATATATATATATATAATGAATATATATTTATAATTTATGATTTATAATAAATATATATATATATTTTTAACCCTATGATGACCGTACAGGTTTTCGGTCCCCAAAGAGATACCCCGGCTCTACTACACACCATTTAAAAATCCAGACGGGGTTGTTTTAGATGTTGCCTCGGGTCTTTCCCAAAATAGGAAAAAGGGCATTTTTATTCTATTTGGAGAACTTAGAGATTTTTCTGAAGATATTTATTTAGCCTCTAAGGTGTGAAACGCAATTGGGGAAAGTGGGTCTCCATTATCTTGGCCAAGGGCTTACATGGTCCCAAGCCCGGGGCCAGCCTCCATTTAGCTGGTGAACTGGGAGTGAATCCTGCTGCCTCTTGGCCTCACTGAGTCCCCGAGTTTCCCTCCCCCACCTCAAACCCAGAGAAAAAGTTTCCACTGTTTGGAACCACAGATAATTGGGAGAACTTTGTAAATTTTTTTTTTTTTTCTTTTCTCGTCCTAGCTTTTCTTTCCACCTGAAGTTCTAGATCTCTGGCTTTCCCTACAGCCCCCCTCACCGGCCCCTCCTTTTGGATAAGCCTCAGCTCCAGGGCCTGGCATGCCAGAGAAACTGGTTCCACACACCCAGGGGAAAAAGGACAGCTTTTCACTGCAAGCTGCTCGGCTCACAAACAGCAAGGGGAAGCGTCCACACACGTCGCAACCTGCCTCTTTCAAAATGTCAGCACAGCCAGCATGGCAGGGAAATCTTCAGGGAACGTTAGCAACCCTTTACATAACTTTCTGGAAAGCAGTTTCACAATGTTCACACCGCAAACAGATCACAGATGACAGCTCTGCTTTTCGATTGCCTACAAGTGAATGACCAGCCCACCCTTTCACTGAAGGCTGGGCACTTTCTTCTTTTTGAGGGGCCCTGGAAGGCAGGGAGAGGCACAAAGGACAGAGCTAAATGGGAGGGAAGTTAGCTTAGTAAAGAATGAGGTGTCCAAAAACCTGGCAAAAGACCCATTTTTTTACGCCTTGAAGTAAAAAAGCCAACTGCTTTTCCTGGAACTTGCTCTAAATTTCACATCCCTTTTTGCAAATATCTGCTATATGGTGAACTGTGTGAGCCGCTGCATAAAAGGGACTAAGTGAGTGTTCAGGAGACAGAATTTATATATAAGTGCACAAGCACTGAAAGAAGTTAAACGCATTCAGGGTTATTTAGCTGTTGTGTTGTTCAGGGAAAGTGCATGGCACAGAGGCAAAACACCCCCCCCCCAAATACTCATTTAAATTCTCTTAAGGCCGTATTTAAACCTGGAAGACACAGTGAATTTCCAACTTAATCACATCATACTTTGGGCTTTAAAAACTAATATAGTATTATTTCCGTGTCAGACAGAGAAATATTGAATGTGAAAAATAAAGGTTTGATGCTATCCTTCCAGACTGAAGGACGTAGGGGGGAAAGGGGCATTTCAGGTTAGCTTTGGAGAAGGCAAGAAAAAGGCAGAAAAAAAGAGATTGTCGTTTTCAGATTACAGTTTCATTTCACTTGAATAAGGTTTTGAGTTTGGTGTGTTTTGCAAGTTCAGTAGGAGAGCAATAGGGACTCAAGATGGTTGGGCTTACCATCGCACGAGAGGATTGATTAAAGGTGAGACCTGTTTTATGTATCATTTTTAATACACATTTCACTGTATTCACTGCAGAAGGCTCTTTGGGAAAATTAGCAATGGAACAATTTCTGTATCTAAGAACCACAAGCCCCCATATTTGTTGCATCAACCTATTGTATAACTGTAATGCTAGGTACAAGAAAGAAAATTGCATTAAAACATCGTTTTTGTGCTTTTTTACTTTTCCCTACTCCACTCGGTAGACAGTCTTGGAAAATCTGCCATGGCCTGAAATTCGTTTTTAAGACAGAGAGTGATTACATGCTTTTGACAGATGATGCAGGGTTTGGTTGTTGTTGTTCATATATGACTTTCCTCTAAGGACCAATCAATGGCAGTCAGAAATTAGATAATTATGAACAAATTACATTTTATTATCGTTATATAAAAATACAAACATGAGTATGAAGATGTCTTGAAAATGCAGCAATATTAAGTTATATCTCGCATGTATCAAGATTAAAAACATAGCTAGGAGGAAATTTTTTTCAAAATCGAGAAGCACTTTCTTGTCTATTGGGTTAAAATCCTAAATCCTTCCGCAAGCGTATTATTCCACATTAAGAACAATGTTCATATTTTGTTGTCACAAGATAGGTAAATAGCTAGTCATGCTATTGTGTCGATTTGCACAATATTTGCACAACACTGTGTACAATGGGAGTCAAGTGGGAAGGGAAAGATCATTCTTGCTTACATAGCAGTGAAAAATAGCAGAACAAAGCTGGAACTAAAGTTGGCCTTTGAAACAATTTAAATGCAAAGTTAAAGCATTTCTTCATCTACTGTGTGTTTTTATAAGCTACGCAATGTCTAACTCTTGGACAAGCTGAGCTTTCTGCATAGATCAATACCTGAATGCTACTTTCTGGGCACTCTTTTACCCCAGGGTTGGCCTCAAAATCATTTTCCCCCATGGATAAGTATTCCTGAGACCTGTGGAAAAGAAGATCCCACCTCCTTCAGAGAATAAACAAAGCTAAGTCAGAAAATATAAAGAATTTAAATAGGACAACCGAGCAAGGAAAGTAGAGAAACCTTCACAGTCAAACTCTTCAGCTTCAAGTGAAAAGATAAGTAAATTGAAACCTCCTAGAAAAATCCATGCCACTTCTTGCACCAAACCCTAACTACTACTAGGACTTTGAGTTAGCTCAGTGTAGACATTCCGCCAGACATAATGTATTTGATAAAGCTTCTGGCTTTTTATCTTCAGACTGGTTTGCTATATTAATTCAAGAATCTCAGGAATATGAGAAACAATGGCAATAATTCAAAATTTTTCATTATCTGTTCTTGGATGTGTCTTCATTTGTCATCGCTGTTGGGCTGTAATAAAGGAGCCGCTTCTGTCTTTTCATATAAATTTGGGTTTATTCTTCCTCAGTACTGGTTTCAGTCCTGGCCGACCCTGGCCCCGGCTGGGAAGGTCTGGGCTCCTTCTTCCCCAGGTAGGCTCAGGTTGGGGTAATTACTACTCCCCACACCAAGACTGCCTTTGTGTCTCATCTGTCCAGCCCTAGAACCTTCTTTTTCGCCTCAACTAGAATCATGCCATTAGTGAAGGGATGAAGGAGAGCCAGACTTTTCCAAATTAAACTGATCACAAGTTCATGAATATCTAAGGGCCAGGATTCCTAAGCTCTTCCTCTCAAAGGAACAAATAGCCTGTAATTAGTCAACCATAGAATTCCTTATAAATATGTATTTCCAGAAGGGTGCATCTGGATAGGATGTTCTCTGTCCCTTACCCCCCTTACAGGTGGTCATCCATCTTCTTCCTAAAGGCAGGAGGGATCTACCAATTAGGGGGGGAAGAAAGGTCACAACCTTAGGAGTGGTGCTAAGACTCTGTTAGCATAATAATATCCTAGAGTTTGGATATAAGAGCTAGCCAATATTAGCAAGAGAAAGGACCGTTTGTCGTGTAGATGTTTCACTCAAAAAGGGAAGTGAATAGTCACCCCCCAACACACACACATACTCCCCTATCCATTAAGGGGAAACCAGAATGGAATTATTGACGGTGAGTGTGAGCCCTGGAATAAAGGCCCCACAGTAAGAAGATTAAATAGGTGTGAGGAGTACCAGTGACCGATCAGGGAGGAGACCCGCTAACGCGCATGACAGGTATTATGTGAGTGCACTGGTAACTTGCTGGATAAACTCCCCCTCAGGCTTTTGCATTGGTTGGTTCCTTTTCCCTGAACTCAAACTTGTATCTCACCTCCATATCCCCATATGGAGAATTCTCACCTCCTTCAAGCTAAAATGTCACCAATTCAGTGAGGCCTACCACACCCATGCTACTTAAAATTGCAGACTACCCTCTACTCATTCACTCTAGATCCCTCTTTCTTTCTTCTATGTACTTATCATCTCCAAACTACCTACTGTATTACGCAAGATCAATCACTTTTTTATTAGTTACCATTTATGGCCTGTCTCCCCTCACCCGCGGGAGGGTAAGAGGTTTGGGTCTGTTTTGTTCACTCATGTTCCCTAATTCTCTCAAGCACCCAGAACACAGCCTGTGTGTAGTCACTTCCTTTCTGCCCTCAGACTGGACACCACAGGCCACTCCCAATATTACCCTTCACAGTGTTGTCGCGTCACCATGACAACAGCGTGGACAGCTCACACCACCATCTCCAAATCCTTTAGCCCAGAATTTTCCAACAGAGTTTGCCGTCAATCCCCCCATTGCCACCGGTAACTGAGGTTTTCTTGTTCAATCTGGAGCAGTCATCGCTAATAAGGAATCACTGATAAACTATGCTCCATCGAAAGGGAAACTTGATGGAGAGAGAGCCTTGGAAAAGCAAAAAGTAAAAGAAAAATAAAAGTTCATCTCCCAGGAATGACCACCGCCAATTACTACCATCAAAAAGTAACAGTGAGGAACAAAATGGGCAGGGAAAAAAGCAGAAGACACAGGGAGAGAAAAGATGTTAATGTATCATGAGTGACAAGAGGGGAAAAGCTTCCTAATTATCACTACAGTTTGTATACCATCGCTGGAAACTGTCAAATCTCGAATTTTTAAATTCTGAAGAAAAATGTAAGAGAAAAAAAATAAATAAAATACATTGTCAGATATGTTGGGATTTGGGAGGGCCCAAATCAGCATCAGAATGGTCATTTTAGGCCTTAACAATTTTAGTCACTTTTTGACTTTTGCCTGGAGAGAACAGAGAAAGGTTTCTAATTAGGCCTCTAAAAGCTAGAAGAAGACTTAATTATAGGAATTCCTCTATCATTAATTCTCTTCTCTCAAGGGCTAGCCCTTGAGACCCCGTGTTTTCGATATTTGCATTTCAAGACAACTTCTGGCAATTTGTTTGGCACAGATGCATTCTGTTGGATTTATTATCAGGAATCAAAAAGTTCAGGCAGATTTTGGCAACTCTTGGGTTCTCAAGTGAGACTTTAAAATTTGTAAGGAAACGCTTCCCATTTTCTGGTGCACACCATGTGAGTTTTGAAGAGCAGAGATCCAAAATCTCCTGCTTGTGAGCAGAGTTCCTGGCTGTGGATAAACCATTTGAACTGTTTTGGTTTCCATAATTCTGTGTGTTTCTAAATATAACTGTAAAACAATCTCTCTCTTCATCAGGCACAAGTGAAGGAGAGGGATCCAGGATGCTCTTCCTTAGGGAACCAGAGCAAAGGATGATGAGACAGAGCCAATATCAACTAAGGTGAAGAAGAGGGAAATGTCACCTGTTCATTCAGCACCTGTTTAATTATTAGCAGATATCACTTTTGTAATCGTAAGATTGTAGACACAGGGCTAGAGAGAGGATACAAAAAATATCAGAACGCTTTGAACAATATTCAAGTGACAGGTGTATGAATGGGTCCAGAAGGAACACACATGCACATATAGAAAATCAAATGACAAAATAAGGAACTCTTTGGGTGAATGTCAAACATGAAGCACTTTACATTTAGGTTTTTTAAATCATCCTTCTAAACTAAACGGACAGGGAAAGTGACTTAGAGGGAGTGAGACTTACATGGATATTTAAAGGAGCAATATACATTTACTGCAGCAATTTTTATAGTCACAAAATATAATGCAAACCACAAAAGGAGACTAGTTAATCAAATTGTGGTACTCCATACAATAGGATACTATACATCTCTAAAAGTAATGTAAAAGAATTTTTAACAGAATTAAAAAAGCTTTTCAATATAGCATGAAGAGGGGGAAAAGTTTACAAATGAGTGTATATAATGAAGAGGGGGGAAAAGTTTACAAATGAGTGTATATAATGAAGTCATTTTTGTAAAAAAGAAAATACATAGATGCATGAATGTACATAGCTGTCCATTATAATGTCTCTGTTAACAAATTAACAACTTACTAATTCTACTAATATATCTTACAATGAATATATAATTGTTTTAATAAGGAAGCGTATATATTTTTTAATTTGGTGAGATGGTGGGCAGAGTATTGGTTTCCCAAAGAGGTCCATGTCCTCATCTCTGGAACCTGTGAATATGTTGCATTACATGGCAAAAGGGATTAATGCTGTGGGTGAGGTTGGGGGGATTAGTCAGCTGACCTTAAATTAGAGAAATTATCCTGATTGCATGGGTGCCGGGGGGGGGTCCAATCACATGAATGCTTAAAAGTGGAAAAGTGGGTCAGAGAGATGTGCCAGGAGAAGGACTCAGCCTGCCATTGTTGACTTTGAAGGTGGAGGAAGGAAGCCACCAGTAAAGGAATGGGGTGGGTTATAGACCCTGGGAACAGTCCTCAGTTTACAGCCAGCAAAGAAACAACCACCTTTGCCCTGCAACCACAAGGAATTGAATTCCGCCAACCACCCAATGAGAAGGGAATGAATTCTCCCCAGAAGTGTCCAGAAAGGAGAGCAGTCAACCAACACCATGATTTTATTCCAGGGAGACCCAGTTTGGACTTCTCACCTACGGAACTAGGAGAGAGTAAATTTTCATCATCTTAAACCATGCTGATGGTAATTTCGTTGCACAAACAGTAGACAACTGGCACAGTTGGAAGGAATTTGGAAATGCAGAGAGGATAAGGGCAATGAATTTGACTTTGGGTGGGAATGCACACAAGATATTTGGGAGACCAAATAGGAGCAAAGGTTAATAGATGGCAGAGGGAGAGACAAAGTTGGAAAGGTCCCCTTAGAGAAGGCTCAGGTCAGTGTCCTCTGCCTCCCTGACATGCACCAGGAGGAGGCTGCCTCCTGAAAGTGTAAGAGAAGGTTATAGGGTGGGAAGGGAGAGAGGACTTTCCCAGGACTAAGTACTTAAGGAAAATGAAGGACATTTTTTAAAGTGTTGAAAACGGCCCCACGTGGAGATTGGTGGTCTAGGGAAGCGAAGGAGAAAATGGAGAAGGAGACCAGCCAGTAGTAAAGCCCCAGCTGGAGTGATCGATGCTGGGCAGGGCCAGCAGCACTGATTGGCCTGGGAGCCAAAGGATGGAGCGATCATCATGGATTCATGGACACTGGGGAAAAGCCAAGGTCAAAGCTGCACGGAGCCATGATCCCAGGGGGAAAACGATGAGCTCCTGCTACAGTTCCCCCATCCTTAGCCCTCCTGTTGGGCCAGGTTAAGATCAAGCAACAAGGCAGGGCTAAAACGGTTTCGTCATTGTTTCGGAACGAGAGGCTGTATTCTCCGGATTTGCTCGGACACACACAGGCACTATTTGTGGAATCGGCAGCATGTGGGCCTTCCATCTCACGAAAACTAGAGGAAGTGAATGACCTTATTGAATTCTATTTTTTCCCCTGTTTGTTGCTTTATTACATGGAGTTTGGATCAAAGCCTACTTTTAATAGAAATAGAAGTTGGTCTGCTAACATATTATGAAAAAGATCATTAAATCCCAGAAAAGTAGCCATTCCTAAAGCTCGAAATTTTCCAGTGTTTTGATAGACTGCCAGCAACACTTTGTTTGGATTAGGATTAAGTGTCTGCCAAACTGAAAACTGTAAAACTCAATCTCCAAAGATTTTTTATACATTTAATATAAAAGATTTTAAGCAGTTCTTCTCAAATACTCACTCTAGGAAAAACACGTATTTTCTACATAAAACAAACAAATAAACAAAGAAAACCAGTGAATTTATAAGCCAGTTACTTCCCACAAAGTTGGAGAGGAGGAGGAAGGAGACACAGGCCCAATATAACCTTCTTTTCTTTTCTTTAAGATTTTATTTGAGAGAAAGACTGCATGAGCAGAGGGGGAGGGGCAAAGGGAGAAGAAGCAGCAGGCTCCCCACTGAGCGGGAAGCCCTATCCGGGGCTGGATCCCAGGACCCCAGGACCACAACCTGAGCCAAAGGCAGATGCTCAACCCACTAAGCCACCCAGGCACCCCATAACCTTATTTTCTTGATAGACTCCACAGATTCACCGTGTTCTAGAATAAAGTGCCTTCTATAGAGGAATAAAATTAGAGGGGCCAGAGTTTTTACCAGGCTCTGGTCTAGAGTAGGACAATGAGCCCAGCACACCTCAAAGCACCTTAAGTCAGCATGAAGCAGGATGGAGCATGGTAGCCCCCTCTGGGAAGGGATCGAGTGGACAAGCAAGGACCAAGGAGGTCCTTCACATCCTGTCTTGCATTTATTGAGAGCCGGCCGTGTGCCAGGCCTCAGCTAAACGCTATCTCAGACATTAGCTAACTCTCAAGAGCGATACAGGACACTGATCATACATCCCCTGTTTACAGAATAGGAAACCAGAATAGAGGGGATAGGGCTTCTCTCTCCCCAACCACCCAGTGTAAAAGGTAAACCGCCCGTCACTCCTGGTTCTGTTGCCCTGTTTTATTACTTCCTTCATTATGTAGGCCTCCATCTGGAATTATTGAGTGTATTCGTTTGCTTCTGGGTTCACAGATGAGACTTCATAAACATATATCGAGTGGATGAATGAACTTGTCCAAGACCCCACAGCCGCTGGGACCAGAGCTAGAATTTCAACTCTGTTCTATCCACTGCTTAGATACTTACTCATGAGATGGTACGATGATGTCTGGGGTATGATTCAAAATAATGCAAGGCATGGGGGTTGCACATAGTGAAACAAAACTGACCACGTGTTGTTAATTCTTGAAGCTGCGGGATGGATTGGCGCAGGTTTTCTGCAGTGTTTTCTATGCTTTTGCAGATACTGGAAGTTTTCCATGAGAAAAACTTTAATTGAGAAAATGAAGGGACCTGCAACACTCTTGTTTTATTTCTGTTCTTTCCTCTCCTGTTGTAATCTCCCCGACTGCCAGTCTAAATCTCCTCCTCATGACACACTATCTAAGTAATTTCTATTTCCCTTACCGCCTTTCTTCCCCATTTCTTTGACTTATGTGCAGTAGACAAAAATTCTTATTTTTCCCTGAACACGTCTACATCTAAAATATTGCCATGTTCTCAATACTCTCATTAACAAAAAAGCAGGAATTTCACTCCGCCACTGCACATGTGTACATTAGTGAGTTTATAGACGACTTTAATCCATTTAATGGTTAGAAGTAAAATGTAAAATTCACTTATGCAAAAAAATTGCAACACAAGACACATCGGACTCATTGTTATTTAAACTATTAATATAACTTATATCATTATTCACTAAATGTTCTCCTGAGGTAAGCAAGCCGTAACACCTACTTAAGGCAAATCATAGGAAATAAGACTGGCTTTCACACCAAAAAAAAGAGAAATTTATTGTTTTCGCTCTCATTCTTCTGATTGCCATCTTTTCCTATCCAGTGACCGTGGCAAACATTATTGGTTTCTCAACCCATTTCCATTTTCTGATGCTTCCTTGTCACCTGAACCCAGGTTTCAGAGAACCAACATGCCCAGGGCCAGGTGAGATGTTCAATCTGGCACCTTCTCTGGCACCTAAGGACAACCTCGTAAAACCATCTGGCCAGTTAGTTATACTTAAAAGTCCACTTGAGGGGCACTTGGGCGGCTCAGTCGGTTGAGCATCTGGCCCTTGATCTCATGATTGTGAGTTGGAGCCCTATGTTGGGCTCCATGCTAGGCATGGAGATATTTAAAAAAAAAAAAAAAAAAGCCTATATGTGCTCTAGGAAAATTTCAGTATTTGTTTATGAAAGGGAACAGAAGCAATTGTCAACTCCTTCTGCTCTCCCCCACCACACACACACTTCTTCCAACCTTGAGTGTAGCTGTGATGACTGGAGGTACAGCAACCACCTTGCAACCATGAGGGTAGAATCCAAAAACATAGGGTGGTAGAGAGGAAAGAGGTAAGAAATCCGAGCACCTAATGGCATCACAGAGCACCTGGGTCAATGCGAGCAACCATCTACCTCTGGACATCTATTTGTATTTTTCAAGTTGGATCTTTCAGTAGTTATAGCTAAGTAGATTTCATTTGCTTGCTGAAAATCTTCAAATGCAAATTAATACTGATAAGTTTTACAGAGAAAATGAGATTTGAAAATGAGGAAGATGCTGAAGTAGGTGGGCCTCACAGACATACAAGATCGTAGTTTTACTCCGATCATAGGGTTTATTTAGTGGCTTCAGATAACACCTCAGCCTTGAGGTTCTCTGAGTGTTTAAAAATACACAAGCCTCCATTCCCTCCAAAGACTGTTTCATTCAGTACCCAGTTTAGGGTACTAATTGAAACCATAGATGCTATGAGACAGTATACACTTGACCATAAATAAAATTATATATTGTGGGGAAACAACGCACAATGCTTCCATGTCTCATCATATCCCTTATCAGTTTCATGATCACCAAAAACAATTCCACGTTGATGACCTTGTCCCCTGTCCTGATCACCATGCCTCTTTGGTTTTTTCACCCTGATTCCCACTCCATTTCCAATTTCTAATTCTTTTCCCCCAGAAATAATTGCTGGACTTGACACCCATCCTATATCAGTTATGAGATGCTTTGCTTGTTTAGTGAACCCTGATTGAACGCCTACTGTATGCCATGTGCAGTGTGAGGTGCTGGGGGTGGATGGGTAAGTGGCCCCAGCTGGTGAATCCAGCGCTCTAGAGAACCACAGATTCTCTCTTAAATGTCATCTCAGCATAACTGTTCATAAGATGTTCACGGCATCTTATTTTTATGTAGTTAGAACTCACGTATATAAAGAAAGCATAGGTTTTTTAAATGTTTTAAAGTCTGATATTCCAGACTTGCTATTGCAAGTGAATAATTCACCAGTGACCTTTAGATGTTTAATAGGGTGACAAACCTACTTGGGCAAGAATATAAAAGGTTCTTGATGTTTTAATATGTACCGAAAAGAAAAAGGTATGTTCGAGTATTTTGGTTTCCTTCAGAGAGTATCAGCAACATAGAAAAGTTGTCAACACACACACACACACACACACACACACACAAATACGCATTTAAAAATATATAGAATGTTAAACTTAGAGCCACCTTAGAGATTACAGTCCAAACCTCTCTTTTGACACATTGAAAAACTGGATTCCAAAGAGGTTCAGTGACCTGGTTAAAAGTACAAAGCTAATAGGTCCAATTATTTCACTCAGAGAGGAGGTCTGCTACAGCAGAAGTTAATTAAATGAGATAGTAGAATGAGAGTCATCAAACCATGGCTGAAAAACTGACTCTAGTCCTCTGTTGAAAAGAGACAATTATAGAGGAAGGAAATAGAACTCACCGTGCTGTTAAGAGTTGAGGGGCAGGTACAGTAGTTGTTTGAACCCCGAGCAGAATGGGGGTGAACAGGGCTGTCACGGGTTATTGACTCCAGGGTTACCACATTTAAGGAAGTCATTGGAATACTTTTTCTTATAATGGAAAGTGCCTTGTTTTAAAAGTCTGCGTAGAATGAGGGAGATAGAATTCTGCCACAAATATGGCGGAATGGTCTTCAAATCGAGGAAGCAGATCCAGCTGACTTGTAACTTTATCATTAGGAATTTAATGGGAAAGTGAATTACAAGAGTTGAGACTAAAGAGAGGTTCCCAATCTGTTCCTAGGTCCCGTGTCTTTGAATTGTTCTCTGTGTGATTGGCACTTCTTTGCAACGTAGGCATGGTGTCCATGAGGAGCCATCCATGGAGGTTCTCAAGATGGCGTCCACAACATCCTTAGGAAGTCTATGGATGTACCGTATTCCGATGTGTGTTTTGAGGAGAAAGGGTCCAACATTTCATCAGATTCTCAAAGAAGTCTCTGACTTAAAAAGGGCCAAGGATTCTATGAACATACTTTGTGCCTCCAAACTTAGAAACATGGTCAAAGCATAAACAAGACCAGGGCTTATGTGCACTTTTCCCAGCCTCGCTCTCTCAAAGATGACCGATAATTTATGCCAAGCAAATAGAAAAGAAATGCAAATTTCACTGATTTTATTACCTTTTCCTAAGGGTAGGGCAAAATGATGAAAAAAATTAAGTTGTCAACAGGTACAATTTTGTACTTACTTGTAAGAGAGCAAAAGTGTAGACAAAATATAGTGTAGACAGTCAAGATGAAATCACTATTTTATCCAGTACCAGCAGCTTGCTCGAAGTACCATTTCTCGGCCTGGCCACAGTTGCCTAGGGTAATGTGAGAAAGCGTGTGAAAACCATGATTAATGGTTCTTACTTATCTTCTATTAAAATGCCTAGCGGCCCTTTGAATATAGGTGCCTGAACATTTTAAATTTATTAATTTATTTTTATTAGAATCAGTGTATCCTGACACTAAATTGCTTTAGCACTTTGCAAAAATTCTATAAAACTAATTTAGGAAGTAAGTTTTCTGGCTATGCGTGGCCTGGACATTTCTCCATAAAAGATCAACTTTCTTTTTTAAAACTCACAGCTTTTGTTTTTCCATGTAGATGAATCCTTTCCCAAACTGGCAATTTTCTTCTACCCCCCTCGTTTAAACATTGTGCTTTTCAACAGTACCAGGGGGTTGCTTAGCATGACGCTGTCAACGGTTCACAGGAAAAGAGTATATTTGATTTTAAACAGCATGAAATGACATTTTTCATACTTCTACTTAGTTGGTGAGAAGGCGAATACATAAATACGGAGAACGCCAAATATAATGGATTAACAACATTTATCGTGTACCTACAAAGTACTGGGAACCGTGGATAATAATAATAACAGTGAGAAGAGCCAGTGTTTATCAGCCTTTGCAAGGTGCACTTTACATCAACTCTCCGGGTCAGTCCTCACCACAACCCTGGGAGGGAGAGAGTATTTTTAAGCTTTGTTTTACAGGTAGAAAAACAGAGGCAGAGAAGGTTAAATTCATTGGTCTGTGTCTTGCAGCTCATAACTGATGGAGCTGAGTCTTGAGCTCAGGCTACTCGAGCCAGAGCCTGACTCTCTCAACGCCTGACCTTCCCGCTCTTATTCTGGGGACGGTACAGAAAACAGACAAAGGAAGCTAAAAACAACAACAAAACAGATTATTCTTCTGTGTTCTAGAGAGTAGCCTCGTATTATGAAGAGAATGTTAAGGCATATTACCACTTCACATCTCATATTTTAAAAAATAATATGACATCGGAAAAAAAGCAAATGGTGAGCTTTACAACTTTAATTCTCTAGATTACACGTCATTTGACATTCAACCGCACACTAATTAAATAACGCTTCAGAATAATATCTGGAATCTTGTCCAGATAGTCACTTACAGAGATGTGGATGGTGGTGGTGTCCGTACTCGGGTCCGCTCTTTCTTACTAGTGAGGCAAGAACTCCAGGTCACGCATCTTCTGCGAAATCACTACTGGGGACAGAAAAACATCGTGAATATGAGAATCCATCTTTAAGAAGCACGAGCCCTAGAGGACAAACCTGTTTTCCTTTCCCACGCCCGGCCACCCTGATTCTCACGCGAGATGTGGACGGTGGTGGCGGAGAAGGTGGTCACGGCGGACCCACGCCTGTCTCCCCGGCCCGTGCGCAGCGGCGACCGTGGTGGTACTTCTGCGTCTCTCCACCGCTGAACTTCGGCCGGCTGCCGTGGGAAAGAGCCGGGACGCCTCACCCAGGGAACGGGCTTGCCAGCTTTCCAGACCAATGAGAGCGGAGTAAACACCATCCCTTTCAAAAGGAAGCTTGTTGTGACAAGGTTTTTGGACCATGTTCACTAAACAATGATGTGTAAAGAGCCAAATAAACGTTTGCATGAATTTTCCTTTCTCTTGGATTTTCCAAATGTGTCCTCCGAGGTTCATCCACCACACGTGCTGACAGAAACCAACCACGTGCCCATCAGGAGCAGGCAAGTGTTCGGCAGGAAGGGGGGCCTTGGGTTCCCGGACACCTTCCTTTCCGCCAGCGTCCGGAAATTCACATTCTAGAGAACCCTTCATATGCCTTAAAGCTGTGTGTCTTTGGGGTCTCCCACTTACATTTGAATATCCCCAAAGCATAAAGAGCCCTAGAATATAGTCATAAAGATTGTTTACCCAAGAGTCTGAATACTAGAAGGAACCACAAAATTGTTTGCAAAGGATTTGTGTTAATGATGACTCGATTTCTTAATCACGGCATGGTAATAATCTTTAAAACATTTGCTATAAATGTGAGGCAATGCATGAAGTCACCTGCCTGGCTGCAAATTATGGCTGGTGGTGCCATTACAGACTCACCCGGCCCAATGCAGACACAGCAGCATGGTTCATAATAGGTACGTCACAAGTGAACCCGTCACACGTTTATCTGGTAAAACTCTCATACATTTCATGGGACAGAGACTATTATTTCTGAGGAGATTATATTCAAGAGGAACTGGCTAAAGGGATGTTAGAAAAATGAAGAGCAGCAAGAGTGAGAAGGTAACACTGACGGACATTTTCTCAAAAACTCCTGTGTCACTTTTATGTATCATCTGGGATCCTTTGACAACTCAAACCCTGTTAAGGCAAAGAAGAAAGAGAAGGGAAGGGAAGGGAAGGGAAGGGAAGGGAAGGGAAGGGAAGGGAAGGGAAGGGAAGGGAAGGGAAGGGAAGGGAAGGGAGGGAAGGGAAGGGAAGGGAAGGGAAGGGAAGGGAAGGGAAGGGAAGGGAAGGGAAGGGAAGGGAAGGGAAGGGAAGGGAAGGGAAGGGAGGGAAGTGAAGGGGAGAAGAGGGGGGTGAGGGGAGGGGAGGGGGAGAGAAGAGAGAAGGGAAGGAAAGAGAACAGTGGGGGGACGTGGGAATGTGTTGGCATACAAACCTAAAAAGTCCAGGGGCAGAAAATTTCTGGCAACACTAGATCTAGGCATTCAAACGATACTGTCAGGAACCTGACTCTCTCTTAGTTCCTTTACCCTCTGGCTCTTTTCTCAGGCAGGCTCTTTCCCCAAAGTGTGGTAAAGACAGCTTCCAGCTAGCCTCCTACCAGCTCAACAAAAACTGTAGGAAAGAACGCCTCTCTCCAATGGTGCAAGAAATATAGGAGCTGGAGCCCATTGGCCTATTTTGGGCCACAGGCCCAGCTCAAAGCCTATCACCAGAGCCACCATGAACTTTGTTCTCCTTGACCGTGTCTGGGTCCCTGAGGAACCAAGCAATGGGGACAGCTCACTTCCACCTATGTATCAGTCCGCTGGAGTGGCCATCACCAAGGACCACAGACTGAGCGGCTTAAACAACAGAAATCTATTTCTCACAGTTCTGGAGGCTGAGAATTCAAGGTCAAGATGTTGGCAGAGCTGGTTTCTTTTGAGACCTCACTCCTAGGCTTGGAGATTGCCATCTCCTTCCGTTGTCTTTATATGGTCTTCCATCTCTGTGTATCTAGGTCCTAATTTCCTCTTTTTATAAGGATACCATCATATAAGGGCCCACTCATATGACCTCATTTTATCTCAGTCACCACTTCAAAGACCCTAGCCCCAAATATAGTCATATTCTGGGGTGCTAAGAATTAGGATTTCAACATATGGATTTGGGAAGGGGGGATGACACACTCAGTCTTATAAAAAAAATTTTTTTAATAAGGCGGCTGTTGGAAGAAGAAGAAATCAATGCTGAGCAGGCAAAACAAGGCCTGAGAAACCCCAGCTGCTACAGACACTATCCCAGCAAATCCTGCCATGGGTTTGCCTCAACCTCAGTTGAGACAGCAGTATTTCCAGTCCTCCGAGAACACCCCCACTTGGAAGGTTAGCACCTTTAGTCAATAGTACTAAAAAGGAATTTTAATGCTTTCGATCCATATCCCCTCAGTGTGTTCCATGAAATCTTAGTTCCTTTGGGATTTAAATAAATGTAATTGAAAAGAAAAGTTATATGGTAAAGGAAAAATTTTTGTTTCGTTTTATTTTGTTTTGTTTTGTTTTGTTTTGTTTGGAAACACTCAACTCAAATCAGACAAGTTTCTAAACCACAGGACGTTCCAGAGCATTTTAATATGTTAATAATGACTGTGTAGTCTGAAACTTTTACCATTCCTCCAAACACACATTATTAGTGAATGCTTCCTTATAAAATCACCATCCACATGATGGGATGTAAAACTAAGTTTTGATTGGGGGGCAGAGGCAAGGGCAAGGGACCGTCTGGACCTCGGGACCGCTAAGAACTGGTTTTTGCCAATGCCGGAAGGATTTGACCTCGTCTGGCATACCAACCAGCCCACCTTCAGCTGACAGGCAGTGGAAAGTTCAAAGCTAAAAGAAGGCCAACTCAGGCTAGCTACAGTGAAGACGAGGAAACGTAATCAGGATAGAAAGAGAAGGGAAGAGAAGCTATAGTCCAAATCACCAAATCCAAGAGATGTAGCAAAATCTAGCATGAACTGGGATGGCTTAGTCTATGAGGGGTCTTTGTATCTGGTCATACGGTGGGGCAGGGGGTTGGGGGATGACTGTGAGATTTCCTTAACATGAGTTGAGTGTCAGGATCATGAACCAGGGAGACCCATCTGAGCTGACAGGATGAATATTAAATGGGATGAGTCCAGAAAGAAACAACCTACCAGTCTAGACAAGAGATGCAGATCTAAGTTCCAATTCCAGTACCAGAGTGGGAGCTGGAAGCCAGGATGTGGGTAGACAAGAGTAAGACCACGTGACTATGCTCAATCGAAGTCTCACCTTGAAGTGACTGATATTCACATAGCTTTCAAGAGTCCATATACAAGTCCAGCTCCATCAGGTGGGGAGCAGCAGATTTTAGGCAAATTTCCTAGCAGAGAAAGAACTACCAACGTACTACCAGGCTGACCACATCTCCTTACATTCTCAGCTTTAACCACTACAACTTATCCTTGCCCTTGTAGCTCCAACCAGAAGACCTGTTACTATCCCACACTGCACTATTGCAAGCCTTCTGCTCCTTCTCTTGCTGTTCCCCTGCACACATTTGACCTGGGAACCCCAGCTGATCCTTTCAGACCCTGGCCGGGCAAGACCTCGCTCGAAAAGATGCCGCTGCCTTCCATCCACCCCCTCTGCACTCCCAGGCTGGGTCAGGAGCATTTCCTTCATACGTCCATGGAAACGTGGTATAGCACTCCAGTGCTGGACCCTGCTGTTCCGAGAAATACTGTGCGTGTTTTACCTTCTACTGGAATGCAATAAATGTTTGTGGAACTCCACTGTCCAAGGCAGCAAGGCACACACAGAGTTAATTAGCTACCACGTCGAGCCAGAATTGAGCTTAGCATATTACATTTACTTTCTACTTGTAAATGTTGAAAGGATACCCTTTCACATATAATTCTCCTGCCACTTGACCTCTGAAATAAAATTGAGCACCTAGTGTCAAGAGAGCTAAGGCATCTTTCTGACACATGGTAATTACCCTTAAAAGTATACCTCCCAACGAATCCCCTAAAAAACACCACAGCTCAGATTCTGGCAGTGTTCATAAATCACTAGCCCTGGCCCCTCAGAAGTTTAGGAAGTTAGCAAGGACACTTGACAGAATTACTGCTTTTATTAATGCCGTGGGCTTGGATTATTTATTTAAGATTACTAGGATCTGAAAACATGCGCTCCAATCAAGCCTTCCCCTAAATCACAAGGAATGGTACAAGGTCCCCTCTAGATAGCCGCCTCTTGCTATGTTGTGCTGTTGGGAAGAAGCTCTCCAAGGGATATAAGGAGCTGGTTAGACTCCAGGAAGCAGGATGATTAAAAGTATCTTTTCCATTCCAAGCACTATAAATGTTAAACACATGTTTTGCAGTTCAATTGTTTTAAAATATTTTCCAACATGACCTTTATAAATATTTGTATGTCCCTCCCACTCCAAGTAGTAAATGACTTCTCGGTGGAGGCCCCCGGGAGTTCTAATGAGGAAATGCTCCCAGTGCATGAACTATGGCCTGAGAGTAAGGCAGACCCTGTGAGGAAGCGTGTTACCTCTTCCAGGTCACAAGGCTTCCAATTAGACTCTAATTACTGGGACACTAAATTATTCAACATGACCTGAAAAGAAAATAAAGCTTCCCAAAGTTGGAGAGGCACACGGAACCTCAGAGTCAGAAAGGGCTTCAGAAATCATGGAGTTCAAAACCCTCCTTGTACAGATGAAGGGAGTGTGGCAGAGAGCCCAAGAGAACATCCAGGCCATGGAACACACTTCTGTCTCCGATTCCCTGGAGTGGCTGTAAGCATGTCTTTCAGGACGCACGTTGGGCTGGTTTACCAGTTGCCTCTCCCTTCCCGTCGCCTGACTGTGTTCTCTTCCTCTCTCAGACTGAAGGGGGATATTCCACAGCACCCAATTCCTTTCTCTTCCCCCCCCCCCCCGCCACTCTGTGCCCAACAAATCAAACTACCAGCACTCCTGATGCCCAGAGCACACCTTCAATCTGTGCCTTTATATGCACTTCGCCTGCACATCCTCTGATGCAATGGTCTTCCTTCCCTGGGAAGCCTACCAAACTTTGGCTCAGACATTTAAGGCCCGGCTGTACTTGTGCCTGGCTCTCTGGTGGAGCAGATCTGACCTTTCTTGTGTTACCCATATATGTTGCAGCACGCCACTGATGGCATTGATTTCTAATTATTAGTTTTCTTATCTGTCTCCTTGACTAACAGTGGCCCCTACACAATGTCTCCCCCCCACCAGTTACTTGACCATCTCCTCCCCTCTCTCGGTGTCTACTTCAGCTATACTCTGATAAACCCAAATCCGTATTTCCCAGACCACTCTTACTGCATATTCCAACTCTCTGTTGAATGTTCCATCAGCATGTCAATGCCAATATTTCCAAAGCAGAAGCCAGATTTTCCCCTGCCCATCCATCCACCACCCCCAAAATCTTCTCCTGGTCCTCACCTGCCCGTCTCTGTTCATGCCATTATGATCCTGTCAGTGACACAGATTAAAAACCCAAGGTTCGCATCAACAACTCCTTCTGACCTTCCTGGAAGTACTTGCCAACCCCTTTTCATTCCACCCTGACTGTATCTCTAGCAGCATTCCCCCCGCCTCCTTTACTGGGGCCGCTGCCTGAGTCCAAGCCCTCAATCCTCCAAGCCACCCAACACACTCTTGCCAGACTAACTCTCGCCAAAGGCAGCTTGCTCAGAGCATTCTCTAGCTCGCACACTTCCAGAGACTCTTTGTCCACAGTCCAAATGCTTTAGCATTTCATTCAAGATCTTCTACAATTAAACTTCAATTGCATTTCCGTTCATACCTCCCAACTATTCCAACTGCTCGTTTTAACTGCAACCACAATTTTTCCTACTACATTGCCCTCTGTGAAAATACAGAGACAGTAAAAATTAAAAACAGATCAGTACCGTAGTGTCCAGTAAGAGTTTGTTGTGCAGACAAGAACACTTCACGAACGGGGAGCTTTCAAATTCAAAAAACTGCTACGAAGCTCAGAGGAATGATGTTGCAGGATGGCTTATAATGCGTGAATGGGGAAGTTGTTCACCTTTTCTAATGATTGATTATTGTAATGAGAGTTTCCAGACGGCAGTGGATTGGGTAAAAGTGATTATCACACAGCGTTTTAGGAAGATGACTTAAGGTTCTTTTATGATTCACAAGAAATCATCTAAATTTAGTTTGGTTTACATGGTTTTGTCTGCTCAGGGAATTTGCAAGTCTGGTCTCTGTTTTGTATCTTACTTTTTAACACTTCTCATTTAACAATCAGCTAAAATTCAGCTCAGTGTATCACATCTTCCAGGAAGTAAATGTTCCCCAATCCTACAAAGCACCTTGTTTATAACAACTGTATTTTAATATGATCCCCTTTTCTCCCGTATTTGGGGGCAAGGTGAAGACAACATGATCGGAAAGAAATCCTGCGTCCCCCACAGTGCCCACCATAGTATTTAGCACACAGTAGGCACTTAATACATGTGCATTGAATTGAATTTGATTTTATAGGAAACAGAAGTGTGCATAACTACCAAATTCATGGATTCTAAGACTCACAATTTTTATATTTATCATTTCTGAAATCAGAATTCATCTTGCAATCAATATCTCAATAATTAACAGTCTTTCTCTTAGTGATACATAAACCAGCAATACCTCTTACGAGTGATCACGTGTTCATGTCCAAGGAAACAGGGTACTATAGAGTAGCCCGATGTTAGGCTCACTTTGAAAAATTGCCCCTCAGAGGAAGCAACTGCCAAATGTTGTATGGAAAACACAATCCCTACTACCACAAGACAAAAAGGATTGACCCATTACTTAATAATCAGCCAAAGGAAATCTATCCTTCCCTCCCAAGTAACTCTTAGTCTACTCTACAGTTTTCTTCATGATCTAACTGTAAGCAAATCTCAATAGAAATAAGACACCTGAGGGACAAAACCATATTCAACTCTTCTGATGTGTTCAGTGCAGCACTTTATGTATAGTAGATATTCAATTAATATTTATGTATTAATTCATCTTTAATGCAAATCTGTTAAAGTAACTGGACAACTGGAGGATATAGAGCTGGCCCAAAGCACAGTCAGAATTCAGCTGGAGGCACCAAGCAAAGAAATTATGAAACTTTCACTGCAAACTCGATTTTCATCATCCATGTAGTCAGTGTGAGTTATGACCTTATCAACATCACAAACAACATTACTCTAACACATGTTGAGCTTTTACTCTAGCCAGACAACGTTGTACCAAGCACTCGACCTGAAATATTTAACTCAATCTTAAAAATAGGGTTATAAGAAGGAGTCTGACACCATGGTTTGATGTTTGATGGCTGACCACTTTTAAGCCCCGCTCCTCCTTCTTCCCCAGATTCCTGCATTTGGTCAAGTTGATAATAGAGCTTGAATTTCCCTCCTGTGGCCCTTATGGGAGATTCAAACCACATAAGCTGCTGTCCGCCTGCGGGAGGTCTTACCTCAGCCCCACCCCCATTCAAAATAAAAACCTCAAGCTACTTTCCTTTCCCTGCTCTCTCAAGCCATTTTCAAACCTTCCTGGGAGCCTGCCTGCTCTTTCCAATAAACCTCATCATGTAAGTCGCAAACCTATTTATACCTTCTTGCTGTGCACATCAATTTCAAACCAAATTTGGGGTAGGGACCCTCCTGACTCTGAAGGGTGGCCAAACAATGTTATTATTACTCCCACCGTTTGAGCCCATGGTGAAACTGAGGTTTATAGCTTTACTGGTCACATGGGTAATAAGCAGCAGCGCTCCCTCCTGAGCCCATGCGCAGAACCCCACACTTCATTTTTTCCTGCCTGGCATACTCCTAAGAGCCTTCTCCCTGGTCTCCTTGCCTCTAATTTCCCCTTCCCACAATCCCTCCTCCAAACAGAAAAGAGTAGGTCACTTTCCTTTTTCTCTCAGCTCCTCTTTGCTACACAGAAGATCACACTGGCCCAACATTCCTTTCTAGCCTGAATTCAAACAACACCTCCCCACTGAAGATCTCCACGGATGCCCAAGAAATCTGTTCTGTGCTGTATACTTTCACAGACTCTTCTCCATACACCATATTATAATAATTAACTTCTGTAATGTAATTATTTGTTCATATACCACCTCCCCACTAAACTCTGTGCTTCTGGTACAGTGCCTGACACAGGGAGAGAAATAATGTCTGATGAATGAACAGGGCAATGTAACAGGATTATAAGAACCTGGGGCACCTAGGTGGCTCAGTCTGTTAAGCATTAGACTCTTGGTTCCAGCTCAGGTCGTGACCTCATGGGTGTGAGATCAAGCCCTGTGTTGGGTTCCATGCTCAGCATAGTCTGCTGCACATTCTCTCTCCTTCTCCTTCTGCTTCTCCCTCTGCTCATGTGTAATCTCTCTCCCTCACTCCCTCTCAAGTAAATAAATAAGTAAAATCTTTAAAAAAAAAAAAAAAAAAGAACCTGATGAGGGGACACCTGAGTGGTTAAGTGACCGCCTCTTGATTTCAGCTCAGGTCATGATTTCAGGGTCATAAAATCAAGCCCCGCCTAGACTCCTTGCTCAGCAGGGAGTCTGCTTGAGCTTCTCTCTCTCCCCCTCCTTCTCCCTCCCCACCCCTGCACACAGCTTCTCTCTCTCTCTCTGTCTCTTTCTCAAAATAAATAAATAAATCTTTTTTAAAAAGGAACCTGATGAAAATATAGTTTTGTTCCAAAAATCTCAGTAACAACACTTACCTAAGACCGTTACATTGTGGTTCGCCCAATTTGCTCACAAATTATTATATGTTTCTGTTAAATTTAATTTTTTTTCTTCCCTGAGTTGTTAGATTCTCATATTGTACACTTGAATTTCGAAATTATAAATACCTTCTGGCTACTCTCTTGGCCTTCAATTCCTCCTCCTCCCAATACAAGCTATGACTTTTCACATAAAGGAGATCACTCTCTCTAGTCACTTATGTGTAATCTGTTTGGAGATAGAAGAGACCGGGTAATGCCCCAACCACCCTCCTGCCCTCATTTAGGTCAGCAGATTCATTCTCCCCATCAAACTACCAAATGAGGTGGTTTCCTATATAAGTGACAAGACAAGAAATAAACAAATGCCGACTTCCCCATCATGAATCTAATAACCTAACAGGTTTTCCAGAAAATGGAAAGATGTCCCTTCCCTGAATATCATGGACATCGTTATCCCACATATGCTTTCAGTTCTGCTACTCACACAGAGGACTGGATTAAGACAAAATTGAGTGGTTTGAAAAGGGTCCAAACCCTTTTTCTTAGAAACAGAAGGCTTGAATCCAAGAATCCCCAGTCAGGAGATGTGGATCTTCTTATTGCTTTTCAAGCCTTGCCAGATTCATTTCCAATCAATGTAGATGGCCGCATTTCCCCCCTCTGAGTTGCTATATTTTTCAGCAGGAAGAGAGAAAGACATAATCCACGGTGTTCCCTTCCCCAACCCCCTGCTTAGAAGGTACACTCATCCGTCTCACCCCATTGAACTAAAAGCTTCAATATGTGAGAAATACCACATCCAGCACCAGCACCAAAATATTCCCAGAAGGAGTTTGAAAGCCTTCACTTAGTCCACTGAGACATACTGTAGCTATTTTTTCTGAAATTACTAAACTCATCTTACTGGCCGAACTGACCAGACAATTCGATCATATAACCATTTCAGTTCATCGAATAACTGATTTCAACCACCAAATTCATTTGTCTACATTGGCTGATTAATTTTAGCATTATACGGACAAAAAGGATCACTCAATGCCAAAGGCAACAAAATGCTGAGGATAGGAAATAGACACACTTCTGTTCCGCAACATCTATGAATGTGTGAAATCAAGGATTTGCCTTAAATAGCAAACCTCTCAGTTTACAGATAATAAAACTATTACCACAGGTCAGCATCTTTCCAATAATCATGAAGCTGTTCTTTCGCAAAACTGGGATAATCAGTCCCCTGTTCTATCGTCTGTGCAGGTAATTTTACTTTAAAAGAATTTCTTTTAGGGGTCCTCATTGTGAATCTAAAACATTGCATTGAGCTATGGCCAGTAAAATGCATCTGAATTTTACATAAATTCATCTGAATAAGGATGGTATTAATGCTGCCCTCAAAGGACTTCCAGTTAAACAATCTGGTGACTAGAAAAGAGGGTGGATTGAGGGACACAGTCCTGGCAATTTAGAGATGGATGCTCGAAGCATGACTCAAAAGTCTAAATACACAGAGCAATTCGAGGAAGAAATTGGATGGTGCTAAACTTCACTGGCTAAGTCGGACACAAAGAGCCAAGCGTCTTAAGAGTGTTGTTTGGGGTACACATGTGGTGCTTTCCCAAGGATCTAGGACCAGCAAGGCATGCAAATTCTCCATCTGTGGGTTTATAGTATTACTTCATTTGCCCATGCAAATGTAGGTTTTGGGGAGTGTATAGAAACAAACAAAAAGCGACAGAGAGCTGACGTTCAAACTTCTTCCTTAATATCCATCTACTTTGGGTGTCTAATTGGGTAAATGAAAAGAATCTTGTCCAATCACACCAAGGAAGAAATACCTGAGAAATTAGCGTGTGAAAGAAAGAAAGGAAAGTAGATATGGTGCAAAATTCAGAAAGTTTATCAACCGATATAAGGCAGAACAAAAGGCTAAAGGCCCTGTACTGCTCCTTATGACAAATGAGATAAACAGGATGAAAAAGGATTTCTAGAAGGTGAGATTTTTAGATGTGGTCCAATTTCTAGACCTCAATAATCTTCCTACGCGTAGTGTGTATCCGTACTCATGGCATGTTTTATGCTTGTTTTCTTATTTAAAATCTAAACTTAAAGCCAGTCTCCCCAAGGACATACCAGATTAAAAATCTTTTTAAGTACGCCTAAAGGGTTTATCTTAAAGACACTGGGACATATCTACAAACCTGATGGCCAAGCGAGGCAAAAGTCTTACCCAGAAACACCCAAACAAAATATACAAAATCATTGTTAGGGCCAGGAGAAATATCTTTTATGACAACATAAGAGCAAAAGAATCACTGAAATTTGTTAATGGGGATGATTAATGCATAGACATGTTTATTAGAACTAGATCCAGACTCCTCGTTTCATTACCTTGTATATGAAGGGGAACATATGAATCCAGATCCCGTAGGAATACAGAAACCATTTCTACTTTTGCTTATTTACGCCTATATGCTAAAATACGATGCAGGCAAGTACTTTCAAGCTGTATTAGAATTTCTACTGAGAGATTTTTTTCAAAGCAACTGATCATTAATTTATATTTTATTTTGTTCTGTCCGTCCTTGTTTTGTTTTTTGTTTTGTTTTATTTTTATTTTTTTCTTTTTTATTGATGTATATTATTATACAGTGTTATATTAGTTTCAGGTATATAATGATTCAACAATTCTATACATTACTCAGTGCTCATCATAAGTGTACTCTTAATCCCCTCTACTTATTTCACCCATACCCCCACCCACCTCCCCTCTGGGAACCACCAGTTTACTCTCTGTATTTAAGAGTCTGTTTGATGGGGCCCCTGGGTGGCTCAGTCGGTTGGGCATCTGCCTTCAGCTCTGGCCATGATCCCGGAGTCCTGGGATGGAGTTCGGAGTCAGGCTACCTGCTCAGCAGGGAGTCTGCTTCTCCCTCTGCCCACTGCTCATGATCTCTCTCTCTCCCTCTCTCTCACAAATAAACAAATAGATCTTTAAAAATATATTTTAAAAAGAGTTTATTTTATGTTTGTCTCTTTTTTCTTTGTTTTGCTTCTTAAATTCACCATGAGTGAAATGATATGGTATTTGACTTTCCCTGCCCGACTTATTTCACTTAGCATAATGCCCTCTAGTTTCATCCATGTCATTGCAAATGGCAAGATTTCATTCTTTTTGTGGTTGAGTAATATTCCAGTGTGTGTATATACAACACCTTCTTCAGCCATTCATCTATCGGTGGACACAGCTTAGCTTTGCAAATAAAGCTGCAGTTAACGTAAGAGTACATGTATCCTTTTGAATTAGTATTTTCATTTTCTTTGGGTAAAATAGTAGTGGAATTATTGGATCATATGGTACTTCTATATTTCATTTTTTAAGCTTCTTTAGGGGAGCTTGAGATTCAAAAGAATCTCATTTACAAAAGAAAAGAGGATGTCATTTGCTTTTTTTTTTCACTGTGTTGACCTTTGCACTGATGGTGCAAAAGCAATGGGTAAAACTTGGCCCTCGGCATAGATCAAGGAGTAGCACCAAACCGAACTAGCAACCCTTGGATCCTTCCCTACCACCCACTCCCAGGAGAAAGGGGAGAAAAAGCTGGTTTTACTGATGTCATTGATGAAGCAGTAAAAATGAACTTATTAAATCTGAACCCTTGTCTACACATTTTTTGAATATTCTTTTTGATGAAATGGGAGGTGCCCATAAAGTACTCCTGCCATGTCCTGAAGAACAAGGCTTGTCTTGAGGAAAAGCACTTGAGCCGTCAGCTGAATGAGTGGCTATCTTCAGGGAACACCATTTTTACTTGGAAGAATTACTGACAGACTCACTTTGGCTGCGCAGATTTGGTGACGTGGCATACCTATGCCAAAATCAACTGAAGGAGTGTGTCAGTTGAAGGTAAACAGGTGGCAATATTTGTTGCCAAAGATAAAACACCCGAAAAGCGAGTGCCCACACTGAGGAGATTGTACTTTGGAATAAACAGCAATGGATTCATCCAGGACATTTTGCATTCTGCTCTGCTGTCAACAAGAAATTCCCCTGGCTCCAGGTGACATGAGCTATGCATCCCCAATTTCCTGGACCTATTCAGATACCCATTCAGATTTGTCAAAAATGCATCCCACACAGCTAGGCAGAACCTTCCCTTCTGGTAGCCAGAGAAGCCCTGAGAGTATGGCCCTCTTTACGCTTGGGGGGAGGGGAGCGTGGTCCCCGAAAAGGAAACAGGAGACCCTCTGCTTCCTCTTCATTAACTACATCGTTACATGATTGCAACCACAGACACCAGAGTGCAAAATGTCCTGGATTAATCCATATGCTTCAGGCGAGTCTATGTTTGGTAAGGAAGCTTCTGGTAGCAAATTGTGCAATTGGAATTCATGGTCTTCACAAACGGGCATCGCTGTTTTGGTTTCTATGTTTTCTTCATTTTATTTGCTTTATTTTAATGTTCTAGCTATACAAAGCAGAGGAAAGTTTAGAGAGTCCTACTGAACAGGGACCGAACAATACCCAATGGGGAAGTTTAAGACAACGTATTAATAACCCAAGCGTCTCGGTCACTACTGTTTATAGAAATAGAATGCAGGACACATATGTAATTTTAAATTTTCTAGTAGCCACTTTTTAAAGTAAAATGACACAGGTAAAATTAATTTTAATAATATATTTTATTTCACCCAAAATATTATTTTAACATATAATCAATATAAAAATATTAACTAGATATTTTACATTATTTTCCCAGACTATGTATCGATCTGCTCAGTCTGCCATGGCACATGCTGGGTGGCTTATACCACAGAAATGTATATTATTTCAGTTCTGCAGGCTGGAAGTGCAAGCCCAGGGTGCCAGCCGGTGGGGTTCTGGTGAGAGCTTCTTCCTGGTTTGCAAACAGCCACTTGCTTGCTGTGTCCTCACATGGCAGAAAGAGAGCACAAGCTTCCCATCATCAGTACGCAACCATTATGACCTGAGTTAACCCTTATTATTTCCCTGCTCCGAAGTCAGTCGCATGTGGAGCTAGGACTTCAGCATATGAATTTGGGGGGAGAGGGAAGACACAATTCAGTCCATGGCAGGTGAGGTCCTCAAAATCTGTGGATACGGACTCCTGAGGAGACAGGACAGATCTCAACAAATGGTATTGGCTTCAGAAGTCAGAGCAACTCTGAAATTAAGAGCTCTAACTCAAGAACTGAGGGCCTGATGTTCAGGCGAAAGGCAGCCGCCCCAGGAAGAAGCCAATCCCGTGGCCAACACAGCCACAGCCAGAAACCAAGGTTCACCTGGGGGTAGCCAGGGAAACTGACTACACATAGCTTAGGAGCAATTATTAGTCTTGGGAACCCAACTATCGGTGTCTGCAGTTAGGTGATGAAATTGAGGGTTTCTTATCCAGCCAGAACCTAATGGAATCTTTCTTTGGCTGGGAAAACAGTGGCAAGATAGATTCCTGGAGGTGGCTGTCATACAGGGTGTGCCTGCTCAGCCCCCTGTGAGCTCCCTGAGGATTCCATGCCCATGGGCCGCGGAGGGGGGGTGTCTGTGGGGGAGACGGGTTCCCTGGTGACGTGTCTCTGTGGGGAACTGCTACACTTGGCATTCCTCACCAGCAAGCGCAGACAATATAGCAAACTCACCAAGTCCCACCACGTTACATTCCGTCTACCAAAGCTGCCCGCGAACTAGAAACAAGCAAAGAAAAATGATGAAACAAGGAAACAATTCCTTAAGAAACAAAATCCCCTTGATTTCCACAGGGGAACGGCAATGACGCAACAAATAAGTAAATAAGTAAATAACCTTCAAGAGTATAAAGTGATGGTTTGTTTTTGCTTTTTTTAGTATGAGAACACCTGCAGCAAGAACACGATTGTACATAGAACTAACCGAGGTCATATATTCAAAAATAATCAAGAAAGAGTTCTAATTAATTAAGAACATTGTTGTGGCTCATTGAGCGGCTGATACATTCCGCAGAGGGTTTTCCATTTGCTTGGCATTTAATTCGACTGTGGGCTTTAATGGGCATTCTTTTCCCAAGCTTGTAGTGACGTTCAAGACTCACCAGGGCCTTAACTAGCCTGAGGCAAAATTGTGCATGTCCCTCGGCAGCTCCAGCCTCTCCGACCTGCAACTCCAGCAGGACCTACTGCTCTCCAGGCTCCTGGCCTCCACCAGCCTAGAAGGACAATCAAGTGGGCACATTTGCCTTCCGATGTGAAGAGCAGCCATGGAATCTGTTACTTTGCCGCCCTGCATCTCTTCTCCGTCCTTCCAGTAACAGTCTTTTCTCCAGGGAACAGTCTTTCTCGCCCTCTGCCTGTGCTTAAGATGGAATTGACCCTACCCCCAGAATCCAGGACTGACATGTGACTTAGCACCCCCGAGCTGCGTATTCTGGTCATGGGCCACAGTGACTGGCTAAGGAACGGGCACGTGGCTAAGTCAGCCAGATCAGCAGGTCCCTGAAGGACTTGACCAAGGGCTGCAAGGAGGGCGCTGTGGAGACCACCGCCTTGCCACCGTTTGGGGATAAGACTGCCTAAATGAAAGGAGCAGAGAGATAAACAGATTCAAGAGATGGAGGGATATGTCCTCCTGACATTATTTCTGCACCGGGATCCAGTGATATTTTTAGTAAATTGGGTTAGACTGGGTCTTCTGTCACTGATAACCAAGAGTCTTTTATTTTTCAAGATTATTTATTTTATAGAGGGAAGGAGAGAGAGAGAGCACCCATGAGAGCAGAGAGAGAGGGAGAGAAACAGACTCCCCACTGAGGACGAAGCCCAACATGGGGCTCGATCCCATGATCCTGAGATCATGACTGAGCCCAATGAAGAGTCAGGCGCTCAACCAACTGCATCACCCAGGCGCCCCATTGGGAACCAAGAATCTTAACAAATAGAGTGTTGTATTAACTTGACCTTTTAAGAATAGACCCATCATGACCAGAAGAGGACAGTGCTTAAAGCAAAGGAAGGGAACACCAATGAATACATTGCAGGCACCAATGGCAAATCAGTGAAGCTGATACTTACATGCAGGAAGTTTTCCCAGTGTCCATACAGATTTTTTAAGTATCATGAAAGTAACAGCCTACATGCACTCTGGACAAAGCCAGTTTTGTTGTTTTGCCTTCTCAGGCTACTAAGTTTTCAATGGGTTATTTAAGCCTTGTGAAGAAACTATCTCAATATGCCAAATACCTTTCATTAGAACAAGACAAACAAAATAGGAGATAAAACAGCCATGCCTTATTTGACTAAGGAGAGCGAAAATAACATTTTTTTACAAAGAGAGATGCATTTTACATTGAATGTCTACCCATGACGCACAGCAGCTGCCAGTAAAGGAGACAAAGAATATAATTGCCAATCTACCCTTACTTTTACACCATCCATAAGTAAGACCGTGACTCACTATTACCACCACTAACACCATCACCAAAAATAATATTCTTCACTGCCTTCCCTGGTTCCTCCTCGCTCTCCAGATATTCTCTCTATACTCCCAACTCTTGCATCTCTAAGATAATGGGAATGGGATTTTCTAGAGGAATTTGAAGGCGGCTGGAGCTGGCTTCTCCTTTAGGTCTTTATGGAAGAGCATAAACTCAGAGACAGACCATAGAATTTAAGATTTATATTGTGTTTTCCTTGAAAATGGGTATATCTTCCTCTCAACAGGCATTAATTGGCTGCCTGCTATATGTCAGATATGAAAATGAAATAAAGCTCTCAAGGTATACCCCTGGCCATAGCATCTTTTAGGAATCCCACCTCTACTGACTCACCATCACATGCACCCAACTGTTTTCCTTTGGGAATTTCAAAGACAGACCTAAAAGCAATTCCAGAGACAGCTGAGGACTTGGAGCTCTTCTAGCCATATTTTTGAAGTAACCACAAAATGCAAGGTATTTTGTGCCCAGGACGAGAGAATATTTTCTCCAAACGTACAAAAATCCTGGTTTCTCTACACTTAGTCTCCTCTCTTCTCCCTTTCACAATAAGTACAGGGAAGCCTGTCACTCTGGTGTTGAGTGGGGGGAGAAGGGCAGCAGTTATCAACAATAAAGGAGTCCCATGGTCTCTTGGCTAATTTTAAAAGGCTTAGTATGACATGGATTCTTGACGGATAAAGGCAAGCTAATGGATTTTTAAAACCTATGATAAACCTATTTGTGGAGTGCCTAAAGATAGCATGAGTCGATCTGCCTCAAATTTAGCAGATTTTGCCTCCAGCATTATTATTTTAAAAGTGTTAATGTGTCATAAAACGGGAGGAGGGCATTTCATTATATTTTAAATTTGTTTTTAAAGATTTATTTATCTGATTATTTTTAGGGAGAAAGAGAGAGTGTGAGTGCATGAGCAGGATGGAGGGGCAGAGGGAGAGGGAGAGAGAGAACTCAAGCACACTCCCGGCTGAGCAGGGAGCCTCACATGGGGCTCCATCCCAGGACCCCAAGATCATGACCGGAGCCAAAACCAAGAGTCAGACACTTAACCAACTGAGCCACCCAGGCACTCTTCATTTTAAATTAAAATATACAGTAATTCAAGTAAATAAACATATCAGCACCTTGAGTGCCTGAGCAGTTAGTGATCACGCTGCTAATCTTCCATCGAAGGCACCTACTCTCTCCTTTATTACTTTTGTATGGGGTCCCTTCCTCTCCCACCACTTCAGGCACACCTCTACATTTTGACCTTTCCCTCTTCCAAACACCAGTCCTACATTTTCAGCTGCCTGCTGGGCAGCCCTACTTAGTTGCCTTGACTATACCTCAAATTTGCCATGTCCGAAAGGAAAGTTATTATCTTCCCACGTAAATCTGGTCCTTCTCTTATACCCCCTGCTCAGTTAATGTCATCAACATATATATCATTACCTGAGCTAAAAGTCACCTTAATCCCCTGCCCCTTTGAGCACCCACCACGTTGAGTCCATCATCAAGTTGAGTTGATTCTATCTTTGAAGCCAATTTTGGGTCTATCCCCTCCTTCTTTTGTCCTATTTCAAGACCCCCCCCCCCCACACACACACACTTTAAAACCGAATTACCCTCCCAAATACTGAAACTAATCTTTTTTTTTTAAGATTTTATTTCTTTATTTGAGAGAGAGAGAACAGGGGGAGGAGCAGAGAGAGAGGGAGAGAGAATCTGAAGCAGACTCCCCACTGAGCACAGAGCCTAATGTGGGGCTCCATCCCAGACCCTGAGATCATGGCCTGAGCCAAAACCAAGAGTCAGCCACTCAACCAGACATCCCTGAAACTAATCTTCTTGATTACTACCTCCCCTTTGTTCCATTATCCTTAGGCAAAAGTCACCTTTCTATAACATTTATCTACTCATTTTATTTTCCTGCTCAAAACCCTTTCATGGAGGGACGTCTGGGTGGCTCAGTAGGTTAAGTGTCTGTCTTCAGCTCCAGTCATGATCCCAGGGTCTTGGGATCAAGCCCCACATCAGGCTCTCTGCTCTGCCAGGAGCCTGTTTCTCCCTCTCCCTCTGCCTACTGCCCTCCCTGCTTGTGCACTCTTTCATTCTCTCTCTTTCTCTCTCTCTGTCAAATAAATAAATCTTTTAAAAAATTTTTTTAAAAAACCCTTTCATGGAATCAGAGTATTTAAAGTACTTAGCATTGCCATCTCCTCTGGGAAGACTTCCTGGATAGCCGCTCCCTCCCAGCACAGTGTTAATATATCACTGGTGGATCCAACATTTAATATGTTCATTTTCAATGATAGCTATTTATGCAGCTATATTCTCTCCATCTGGAAACTGGGGACTTGGTCCTATGCATCTTTGAATCCAAAATGACAGAGAAACAGAAAAAAAGCACTAAAAAGATCTCTCTAGAATACCTTGATCTCCACAAACTGCCACCAGCCTGACTATCCACTGCTCTACACACTCTTCGCTTCCTCTGTTCCAGTCACATAGCATGGCTTGGTCAGGCGGGGGGCTGACTCAGCCCAACATACATAATTGAGTTTTAGGGTAAGAATGTGTGATTGGACAAGAAGGGGAAAATACCTTGAGGAAACCAAAGAAAAGGAACCATGGTCCCATGAAGTCATGCAGAGACTGGAGCTAGAAAGTGTTTCTAAATCCAAGGCAGGTCCAAGCCTCAGCATCGGTCATGGGGCATCTTAACTCAAGCGTTCTCTAACTGAATGTTTTGTAGTGATTCCCATCGCAGGTACTCTCCGGGGTCCTCTCCCTCTCTTACCCCCACTTTTTCCTGCTATATGGTTTCCTTTGTGACTTCAACTTCTTTATACCATCACTTACTCATAATGCTCTTCTCTACCTCATATTTTCTCTTATTGCTCACGTTCTATCAGCTTCATTTCCCAAAACTAACTGCCAGATGCTTTCTTTGTTGCAAATATAATTTCCCAGGATCGAGACCCTAATCAACCCAGCTCTTCTCTGTGCAGAACTTTTCAGGCTAGGACGTGGGCGGGCTACGGATGGGCTGTCTTTAGACCAGCTGCTCTTCTCTTGTTCCGCCAGCCCATCCAATAAGGGCAGGACCACAGGACACAATGCACATCTGCCTAGGGCTGCCCATCATCACAAGCGAGGTGGTCACCCTTAATTGAGGGTGGAGTGATGATAGGCACCCCCTATTTGTCCAAAATGCCCAACAATGTCATGCACCCCAAACTCTAGGCATACTCACTGACCCTACTAAATTGCTCCATCAGTCAGAAATGCCCTTTCACCTATCTTCTCCAGGGAAATCCCATTCTTTGTAAAATCCAGTTCAAATACTACCTCCCCTATGAAAACTTTCCTGAATCTCCCAATTGGTATCAAACTCTCCTCTTTCTATAGTCCCAAAACATTTAGTACTTTATTTTCATATTTATTTACTAGACCCTGTCCTATATGGTAAATATTCATATATGTTTTATTTCTGTTGGATTGTAGATTTTTAAAAAGGGGGGGAGGGGGACAGGCCCATAGCATTTCTATTTTGTTTCCCACATTACACCTAAACAGAGTTTTGAAAACAGTAATATTCAATAAAATGAGTAGAATTGAATTTTAAATGAGTATTAAATTCTAAGGACAATTTAGAGATGCCAGTTGCCCTGTAAGATAATCAGCTACTGTCCCTGAACTCTTTTCACTGAGTACAAATGGTCCCTAAAATATAGCCTATTTCTATGATAATATGTCAATGACTCTTGTGGATTTCAAGACACTCGGCTTCCTTCAGGCCTCAGCAAATTCCTTCCCAAATCCCTCCAGCGACTTCTATCCTGAGACTCAGTATGAAGGTCCCACTCTCTGAGGCTCACTTTCAAGCGGAACAACCCTCCGTGGAGATCCCCAGGGCCTCAAGTTCTGCTCTTGGTGGCAGCTTCCCTAGGAGCTTTTTTCTCGGCAAAGCCCACAACACTCAGCTTCCTAAGTCTGAAGTTCGGACCTCTTGTTCAGAATTCCAAAAACTTGCAAATGTGATTTGCCACAGATGCAAACTTGAAAATCAAATGCACTTTTGCCTTTTCACAAAAACGTGAAAGGGGCTTCATTTAGCTCTAAGCTAATGAATAGTTCTGCTTTATTGTACGATGAGTAACACCCAGCACTTTGCATGACTAATTAAACAATCTGGAATTTGCTTTGAAGGCTAAGTCATTCCTAATAATTTTAAATTACCAACTGTCTAAGCTGGAAATAATACTCCCAATTGTTAAGAAACTTTAAAAGAGCTTGGGCCATTAGATAGAGCTTTCATAAAACAGTTTAAGCGTCTGCTGGTTTTCTCCATCTAGAAATACCCACAATTCTTGATTACTCAAGACACTATTATCTAATTTGTGGATTTCCTGGTCTTCAGCTTCCTATTCTTTCTTGGGACTTGCCTTTACTCCCTGTGACCCCCTCAGGCAAAGCAGAGTGGGACAGAGAGTGAAAGTGAAGTCAAATGAAATTTTAAAACCCGCTGTGTTTTAGTCATCTGTTTCGTGGTAGACATTAACTCTTCCTGGGCCCTTTTTCACTGAAAAAGTATACAGTTGACCTTTGAACAACACGGAACTGTGGGGGTCCACTTCCGCATGGATATTTTTGATAAATACGGTACAGTACTGTAAATGTATTTTCGCTTCCTTATGATTTTCTTAATAACATTTTCTTTTTTCTAGCCTTATTTATTGTAAGGGTATGATAGCTAATACATATAACATACAAAATACGTGTTCATCAACTGTTTATGTTATCAGTAAGGTTTCCTGGTGGACAGTGGGCTATTAGAAGTGAGGTCTGGGGGGAGTCAAAAGTTATATGTGGATTTTCAACTGTGCAGGGGAGTTGGCGCTCCCAACCCCCACATTGTTCAAGGGTCAACTGGATTCCATATTACACTTCCCACTGTGATGGTACTGTTCCATTGGGCACATGATGTTCTCAGCCTGTCTGGCGGGGTCCATGTCTCAGTAACTCCATTTCCAAAGCACAAATCAAGCATTTTGTCTTTCTTAAAAGCAAAGCTGGGTAAGAAAGTGGTTTGAATCCAATGGCTAATAAAAGCCTATCAAGAATGCATGCTCTAATCTGAAAGTTGCTAGGAGAGTAGATCTTAAAAGTTCACCACAAGAAAAAAAATTATAACAATGGATGACAGTGGAGGTTAACCAGATTTATTGTGGTGATCATTTCACAATATATACAAATATTGAATCTTTACTAATATATTATATGTTGATTGTACCTCCATTTAAAAAAAAAAAGAATCCATGCTCTAGTTTCCCTGGTTGTTGTTACCTCGGCAAATAGACGCATCCATTTTTTTTAAAGATACATTTATTTACTCTAGGGGGAGGGGGAAGGGCAGAGAGAGAAGGAGAGAATCGTCAAGCAGACTCCCCACTGAGCGTGGAGTCCAAGAGGGGGCTCCAACCCAAGACTGCTGAGATCATGACAAACCAAAATCAAGAGACAGACGCCCTCCCAACTGAGCCACCCAGGTGCCCCAGACCCATCCATTTTTAAAAGACAAAGTCCAGTTGTTTGCAAAGCAATGTCTCTGCAGGAGAACTCAAGGATAAGTGAAATACCTGGAGACTTCTACTGAGAATTACTTTCTAAGACCTACAACCTGTAAATGTGGCAGTTCTCAATTTTTGGTCTCAGTATCTCTTCACACTCTAAAGATTTACTGAGGATCCCGAACAGCTTTTGTTCACAGAGTTTATACTTACCGATATTTATCTTAATAGAACTTCTAAGAGTATTTTTAATTTTGTTTAATTTATTCATCAGTTAAAATAACTATAATAAATCCATAATATATTTATACATGTTACATAAATTTTGTGGTAAAACATGACTCTATTTTCCAAACCAAAGAAAATTTACTGAGAATAGCATCATTTTACTTTTTTTTTTTTTTTTTTTTGCAAATCAACTTAATATCTGGCCTAACAGAGGACAGCTGGATTCTCATATCTGCTCTGCATTCAATCTGTTGTGATGTGTTGTGTTGAAATATCTGAAGAGAACATGACTTTCAGCTGGAAGAGGGAAGACCTCACAGATGCCCTGAGAACTGCCGGCCTGATGATGAATCTATGCCTACCATACATCATTCATTGTGTAATTCAAATCCAGGGTTTCATGCTCTTACATCAGCAAAGCATTACTGATGGGCTTTGAAATGGGCAGTCTTGCATTGGAATGCTGTCCCCATCAATTCTGGCTACACATTCTTGAGTATGATGCTCATCTCTTCTATTAGTAGGGATTGGGGGAGGATTTCAAAATGCTTGATCCTTTGTTGATACAGTAAGCACTTTCTAAGTGCTCATTTTTGTCCTTTGTCCCTTCTCCCCTGTGATGGTTCATTTTATGCATTTATTTCACTGGGCCATGGGATGCCCAGTAATCCGGTTAAACAATATCTCAGGAGGCGACCGTGAGGTTCTTTCCAGAAGAGACTAACAGCTGAATCAGTGAGCTGAGTAAAACAGATGGTCCTCCCCAGTGTGGGTGGGCCTCGTCCCACTCACCGACCCGCTGAGGGCCCCAATAGAACAGAGAGTGAAAAAAGTTTGAATTTCCTCTCTCTGTTTCACTACTTGAGCTGAGACATGAATCTTCTCTTGCCCTTGGATTAGAAGTTACGCAGTCAGTTCTTCCGGTTCTCAGGCTTTCAGACCTGGACTGGAATTTGCACCACCGGGTTTCCTGGGTCTCCAGCGTACAGCGAGCAGATCATGAGACTACTCATCCTTCATAACCATGTAAGCCAATTTCCTTATAATAAATCTCATTATATAGCCCCTACTGGTTCTTTTTCTCTGGAGAATCCTGACTAAATAATCTTATCTTTGCCTTTTGCCCCCCTCTGCTACTATCTGATTGCTAACAAAACATAGCCCTTGTCATGGTCATTTGCTTAATAGCAGTCATCCGTTTTTTGCTGCCGGATATCCGTGCCCCTCCTTCTGGTTACAGAGTGCCATTTTCGATTGGGTGGTTTGGGTGGCATTATCTTCAAGGGTGGGCTCAGTTCCACGGGTAGATTATGATAGGCTTGCTCCAGTTAAGATAGACCATCAGCCCAGCAAAACAATTTATTCAAGGATAACGGAAACCCAACTCTTCCTTTCCTTTAGACTTGATAGTATGAGCCCGTGGAGCGTAGGTTGCTACAACTCCATGAAAGGAGGCTGGCTGCGGAGGCCCCTGGCACTCACAGAAAGCGCAGCCAAGGAGGGAATCTTCTAGACACTGTCTGAGCTCTAAAGCAAGCTGCCCCCAAAGTCAAACCCTCCATGGGCTTCCAGTTATGTGAGCCAATACATTCCCTTTCTGCTGAGGCTGATTTGACTCAGGTTTTCTATGACTTTCACCGTGTAGAGTCCTGATAAATTTTTCAACACAGAATCTTTTCTGAATTGCTTCCATAGCGTCTCCTAAACTTGGTACCTCAGTAGCTAAACTTGGACTAGGCTACTGTAGCCATCCAGCCACTACTCGTGCCCGCACATGGAAAAAACTATAAGATGAGATAGGAAAATCCCACCCTGATTGCATTGTTTGAGCTGCTAAAAACCCATCCGAGTCTGCTGCCCTACACTCTTCAATTTTGCGAGCCCATAAGTTATCTTTATGCATAAGCTGATTTGGCTTCAGTGTTCTGACACCCATAACCAAAAGATTCCTAACCAAGACACTAGCAATGGCAGGCGCTCACATATGGTCGTGAATGATCTGCACAACCAACAAGTCCCCAAGCCCTAAGTAAAAATATCCTTGAAACATTGTCTTAAGATCTTAATATTTGACATTAGCTTGGGTGGTCTTTCTAAGGAAAAGCTGAAAAACAAATTCTGCTCGCCATGGCTTTATGCAAAACCCACCACCTTATTTGTCCATATTTGTCTTGGTTATCGTCATCCTGCATCGCAGGCATGGAGCACGATGATTTTTGCACACTATAATACATATTCTGATATACTTCACCCCCTTTCCAATTTTCTAGCAAATCTCTTAAGGATTTCTTTTTCAAATGACTGGAGTTTCTTGAGTGAAATTCATTCTCTCAGCCTCACTGTAAGCAGAGATGCATTTGTAAAATGCTGATGCATGGGAGGTATTTTTGAAACTTGTAATCTACCAAGAGAAAATATCCTACCACATTTTAGCTAAGCTACTCCCATGGGGCTAGGAACAACTAAATGCAGAGAACTTCCACTTTACTTTTTTTCCAACTTAAACTATCCTGGTTGGTCCTTAACTTTCAGCACATTCCACCAAAATAAAGAAGACTGCTCCTTGCAGACCCCTCCCAGTTTTGTCCTGGCGAGGGCAGCCTATTGGCTTCAACATAAACCTGGTCTCCTGAAAAGGAAGTTGAGTTAGTCATTGCAGTAGAGAACTGGTCCACAGAGATCAAGTAAGACTGAACTGGACATGGCGTCTGATTTATCTAACTTGGCTATCACCACAAATCACACCAGATAATTGTCAGTTTCCTGTTTCCTTCTGTGCTTTGCTTTATCAGGCCACCACACCACAGGGAAGCTGATACTCTCTCTCCACCCCTGCCCCACCACCCTCCTGCTATCTGTGGGAAGATGCAGGTTTCATAGGCCCTGAAATTGATAGCATTTGAGGTCCCTCTTTCAGAATACAAAATTCAAAATAAAATTTTGGAAGTGACCTTTGCAGGTGAGGAGCTCAGAAGTTTAAGTTTCATTAGCTTCATGGGAAATCTACCACTGTCCCCACTGAAGAAGATCCTAAGGCATGCAGTACCTTGCACATGTATGCACTTAATAAATGCCTTTTGATTATCAAGAATTCAAGCTTTTCCTACATCCCTGTAAGTTTCTTCCTGTTTTAGCTTGACTTTTTCATGGAAAAAAAAAAGGAGATAATTCTGTTTCTTTGGAAACCAACAATTAAGAAATTCTCAGAAGCTGCAACAAAACTCAAGAGAATTCTAGAATGTTCTATGTAAACGAAATGGTAACAACTGAATTATAAAACCTTCTTATTTCTAGATAAAGAAACGGGCCAAAGGCCATGTAGATAGCAGAAAGGTCAGAATGAAACTCAGCACTTTTGACGGTCACACATTCCCCCATCTTCTATCTCTCTCGAGGCCCATCCCTGTCTTTCAATAACCTCAGTGAAAGAGTAACCCTCTCTTACATGTTTTAAGGAAATGATTTCTTCAGATCTCCCCTTTCGGGAGAAATAAGAGTATTGGAAGTGTTGCAATCAGTTTGAATCCCAGTTTAATCATTTGCCAACTATGTGACCTTAAGATCAATTACTTAAACATACTGACCCTCTGTGTCTTCTGTGACATAAAAATGACACACCTGCTTGACAAGGCTGCCCTTTGGGATGGAAAATATTTCCTGTAGTACTTCCAGTTCAAAATGCACACCATGCAAATGGATTTGCCCCAGTCCCTCCCAAGATCCCCGCCCCCCAAGAAAGGTATGGAGGTACAAAAAGGAACCTGCTATAAAAGAATAGGAAAACAGTCATCAACAAAGGAGAGATTTCAGCCAATTTCCACAAATTTCTGAAACATAGAAAGTGGATAAGGGCAGGCAAACCAGAGAAAGAGGTACAGGAAACCCCAACCTCTAAGGGAGGAGGCAGGGTTAGTGTGCAATTTGCCCCACAGTGGGCTCAGGGCTCAGAGTCAGCGGATTCTACCCTAGGGGAGAGTGAGAAGGGGGAGATTAATAGGATATCTCCAAACTGTACACACACCCCAGCCCAGATTCCCATCCCCCCCAACTATCCTCACCCTCATGTCCAGGCAGCAGATTATTCTTAGGGTGAAGCATCCTCAACACTTTGGCAAGGCCATTGAACAAATTACTGCAGGAGAGCTCATGCTCCCACCATGGGGACTGGTTGGTACCTCTGAGTAAGACCCTTCCCATGAAGTAAAGTATGCCAATTTTCCAATGGGAAGAACTGACATGTGTGTCTGTGTATGTGTACATGCACGGCGGTGGGAGAAATCCAAACCAACCACCCAAGACTTCTTTCTTAAACACAAACACACAACCAAAGACCACCAGGTCTAGAGAGACTACACGGCAGCACCAAAGAAAAAGACCAAGAAAGCCAATGAACATCATCTAAAGGAAACAGAAAATTCCAAAAGCAGAAGAGATGTTTTCCAAAAAAATCCTATTATTATAAAGACAGATTGACGAAAATAACAGTGGGAAACTATGGGGGGAAAAAAAGGAAGAGAGAACAAGAAATATGATTTGGGGGGAATTAAAAGCATAATTTCTTAGATTAAAAATAAATTTAAGGTTTCCAAAATAAAGTTGAAGAACTCTTGGAGAATGTACATGTGATAGAACAAAAAAAATAAAGTAAGAGACTAGAAAAGTCATCCAGGAGATCTAACGGCTAAGAGAAATCTCAGGAAACTGACAGTGGAAGCACAGAAACCAGAAACATTTTAATAGATCATAATAGGGGAGAAGAGTAAAGAAAAGAAACTGAGGAGGCACTGCCCTGAGCACCTTAGTGTTATCCAACTCTTCGATACCATTAGGAATGTAACCGTATACACATATGATGCAGTGTTTTTACCAGTAAGTGAAAGGTCTTCTGTTCTTTGCACTTTCTCATTCTGGGTGTGCCTTAGGACCATGGTATGTTTGAGGAGCTTTAAGATTCCCTTAATCTTTGTCAGCTTCCCAAGCCTCCCACCAATAAACATGCATGATTTCTACGTGAAAGCAAGTTCAAGAAAAGCCCTCAATGTCACTCTCCCTTTTATAATTAAATTGCCATCCTGTGCCCCTCACATAGAAATTCTGGAGTCACTTCTGCTGTGGTGTCCCCTTGATCCAGTTGTTTGGATACATATTAGCCAGTCTCACTCTCCACTCAAGCTCAACCATCTAAAACGGGTTATCTAACCTCTGTTCCATTTCCTTGCATTCATACAAAGCCAGTAGACAAATCTTCCTTAATAACAAGCCAGGGACCTCTGTCAAGGGCCGAATAATAACAATACTTACCTTTGTGTTAAGGGCCTGTTTTATACTAGGCACTTTCTATGTTTTTGGTCTAATTACTGCAGCCCTGCAGGCAGATATTATTATTCCCGATTTTTTAAATGTTAAAATTTAAGGGAGTTAAATAATTGCCCGAAGGCAAAAAGTTAGAAAGTAGAGGAGCAAGAATTTTTGCTCAAGGTTATCTGACTTCAAAGTCTCTACTGCTTACATTCCCCATAGCGCTGCCCTAATAACTTGTATTTGCATTATATTTTATAAGTACATTTATATTCTATTCCCATTTTATTATTTTAATGGCCCTATTATAGGTCATTATTCCCATTTTACAGTTGAGAATACTGAGGCCCATAGAAGTTAATGAATTGCCCTTGGTTACATGATGCATTCCATGCTCACTGGCTCTCATTACCAACAGGCACGTGTTTTTATTTCACTCTTCTGCTCAATTTTCATCATTCAGCAAACATTATATCTTTATGACAGGTCAGGTGTCACTAGGAGTACGACATTTTTATTTCTGTTACCAATTGCTTCATGGTCAAACCCTTCATTCTATCCCTCAACATCATCCTTAATCTGGCCAAGACACACACCCTTCATCCCTGACAGGTGGGTCTCCCAGCACACACACTTACACTGTTTGTCCCATCTCAGAATCACCAAGAGGATCTATCTTCCCTATCCCATAATATTCATGTTTATTCCCCTGTATGTTTGCCATTGTAATTATTACATTATATCATTACAATATTCAACTGGACACCCTTCTTGTGTTTTTTTATCCCCTGTGAAGGCTTTGTGTTTTCAACCCTTTAAAGCTCTTTGAAATCAAGGATGTAAACACATTATTCTTTATACCTTCCCTGCACCCAGCACTTTAGACCTAGAAGGTTCAGAGTTCCTAGTAAATGCTCAACAAACACCCGAGGAACTGAATGTACAGCTTTAGAGTTGTTTGTCCCCAAGTCAAACATCTCTCTCTCTCTCTCCCTATTGTCCAACTTCTCTTGGAAGCTTGCCAGGTCCTCGTGACTTTCCTTTGAGTCATTTGCTTCTCTCCCCCACATTTTCCAGGCTTTATTTTTTCCACTGACCTGATGTTCTGATGTGCCCCATGCATATTCCTCATTTGTCTTTACTTTCTGCTCTTTCACAAAAGCAAAATGTGAAGTGATCCATGCTTTCATTGGCACAGTTCAGTCTTGGGTTCTTTTTTCCCCCCTAACTAAACCATTCATGTGGAGGAAGCTTTTGATCCCGGATTCAGATATTCAGTCACATTTTACATAACCAGAAACCATGCTAGGTGGTTATGTAAACTCTGGTGTTGACTTGAATAACCAGAGAAGAGTCTTTACAATTTAGGTTAAAGCATGTTGTCAGCTTCCATTCATTTCTGATGGTCTGAATGTCAAAGTTATCCCACATGGTGCCGTCAAAGAGATGCATGAGTGTGTCGGGGAGAGTATTTAAAGACAAGAAAATATTTGCTAGATCCTTTTTTTTTTTTTTTGTAATGTGTTGTTGTTATCATATAAGATGCCTAAGAAGAGATCAAGTTGGCTCATATAGTTTAGCAAACAGCTGTTAGAAAAGAGAGAAATTAGACCAAGCATCCCATTACAAAGCAAGGCACAGGGTCAAGATTTAGTGAAAGTGTCTTCGTCTGTATTAAAATGTCAGGTGAGTAGCCACTTCTTTAGACACTGATGAAGTAAGAAATGTCTTGCTCTTGTAGACGACCTTGTATTTTGGCAAGGACTGCTTTCTGTACACACATTCACTATCGCTTAGCAGGGAAAATTCTGAACACTTCTGAAGGAAATGACAACTAGAGAGAGAAGCACAGAGACAGCAAATGAAGGAACTCAGGAGCCAAAACACAAACTGACGTAAGACCACACAAAAATACCAGTGGGCTACCTTCAAACCCAAATTTCCTGTCTTCACTTTCTGAGTTGTTCCGTTTGTCTTGTCTGTAGGACTTTGCTCTTCAGTCCTATACTTTGGCTTCCCTAAAACACCTGATGCACATATAGGCTGACTTGAGCTCTTGTCAATAGGCTTCCACCTAAAACAATTGGCCTGTTCATTTTTCATAGGACCTCATAAGTGTCAGATGCGACAGTTCTCTGCCATGGAGCTTGACATTTGGTCAAGCCACCATGAAGGAGGTATCCTACATGCTTTCTGCGTTAATCTGGCAATGCGTAGGTCAGTGTGCCCTCTGTCAGGGCTTGCCAACCTAAGGACAATATTTGCCTAGTGATTACTGAGAGGAATCTATGCTTTTTGTATTTTGAAGGGTGCAAGGAAGGCTGCCATCCCAGAGAGTCTACCTGGGAATCTGGAATTTCAAGTAATTTTTCAGCCTGATTAGTAGAGTGAGCTCACTAGTGCCTCCTAGTCAGTCACCGTGGTCAGTGGAAGTTACCTTTCAGAAAAAGAAAGTGCCAGTCCTTATAGAAATCACTGAAAAGTTTTTAGAGCTAATAATACAGAATTATGTCAAAAATCTTCCCATCTAAAAGAAGATATGGTAGGTATGCACAATGGAATTACTCAGCCATAAAAAAGAATGAGATCTCGCCGTTTGTGACAACATGGATGGACCTAGAGGATATTATGCTAAGTGAAATAAGTCAGACTGAGAAGTACAAATACCATGTTATTCCACTGACATGAGGAATCAAAAAACAAAACTAATGAACAAACAAACAAACAAAAAACCATACAGACTCTTAAATACAGAGAACAAACTGGTGGTTGCTGGGGGAAGAGAGGAGGGCGGGATAGATTAAGATCGCTCTCTTGTTCACCTGAAACGCATGTAACATTGCAGTTATACTTCAATAATAAAACAAATGATTAAAAAAAAAACCTTCCCATCTGAAGTTGTTCGATTTAAAAGCAACGGCAAAATTTGCAAAGCAAAAGATGGAGAGATTTGACAATACAATATTTAAACTTCCTTTTATTAAACCAAAAAACAGTAATAAATCCACAAATGGGAAATATATTCAGAGCTGCTGTGTCAGAAAGATGGTTAATATTTCTACCATATGAAGAACTTACACAGCTCAATAAGAAAAACACTGATACCAATAGGTAAATAGATTAAAGATAGAAATAATTTTACAAAAAAGGAAGTTTAGCAATTATAAGCATAAAAATTATCAACCTCACAAATTATTGAAATTTAAATAAAAATATAAACCATTTTCTCTTATCACACAGCTATTTTTTGAATAGCAATACTCAGTAAGAGTTTGCTAAAACCATCAATGTCATGTGCTTCTGGAATGAAAATGTCCAGCTTTGGAAAAAATTTCAACAGAAATTATCAAGGATCTAATATAATGATTTTATTTCTGAGTATCTATCCCAAGGAAATAATTTAGAGTAGGAGGGAGAGCTATGTGCAGAAATGTTTAACACAGTGTTCTTTAAGACCCAGTAGATTGTATAATTTAAAATATTTTTCTGATAATAAAAAAAAATTGAGAATAGTTAACAAGTCTGAGTACTTACTCTGTGCCTGAAATTGTCTTAAAAGTTAACGTGGTTAAATCACTTAAACTCATAAAAATCTTACCAGGTAGATGTACTATTATTATCTCATTTTACAGATAAAGCAACCAAGGCTCAGAGAGGTTCAGTATCTTGCTTTGGTTGAACAGTAAGCAGTGGGGCCAGGACTGGCACAGAAAGCCATTTCTGAATTGTAACCTACATTCCCTCTTTCATTATATAGCAGTCTCACTGTAAGCACAGGTAAACATCACAAATCTATAACTACCCATAATAATCCAGACAAGCGGTCTCACTGTAAACACAGGTAAACATCACAAATCTATAACTACCTATAATAATCCAGACAAGCAGTATTTCCTTTCAGTCATTTGGATATGCATATATAAAATCCTATTATATAACTCTGTCTCATGCTGACTTTATTTAACTTTATAGATTTTTTCCATTCTTTCCCATAAATTATGTTCTGCATGGTATTTTAGCATGTAGATGTCTATGGCCATTTAGTTTGCCTCTGCTTTTAATTACTTTATTTATTGATACAATAAACATCTTTATACATAAATTTCTGTCTGAGCTTCTGTTTTCTAAGAACAGAACTTTCTGGTTTTGGGGACACGTAACTATGAAAAAAAGTATTTTAAGTTTTTGACACATATTTTTAAGCCATTTTCCAGAAAGTGTCTTATCAATTTATTTTCCTCTTAAGGATATCTGATAATTCCCGTAGTCCTACAGCCTACCAATATCACTTTTGGAAATATTTAGTAGGGTTAATTTAATAGGTTGACCAATAATATCTTGTTACCATTTTACTTGTCAGTTCTCAGTCATTAATAGATATGAACTTTTTTAAATTTTATTTATATATTTGAGAGAGAGCAAGAGAGAGCATGAGCCTGGGGGATGGGGGGGCACGGGGCAGAGAGAGAGATAAGCAAACTCACCACCGAGCAAGGACCCCAAGGTGAGGCTTAATCCTAGGACCCTGGGATCATGACCCGAGCGGAAGGCAGACACTTAACCAAATGAGCTACCCAGGTGCCCCTAGGTGTGGACATTTGTCATGTATCTAATGGCCACTCATATTTCTTCCTCTGTGCAATTGCACATTCATATTCTTTGCCTATTTTTTATTTAATTGGAGGGTCACTTTCAATCATATGAGTTCTTTATATATTAAGAATGGTATTCCATTTACACTACCTTCTCATTACCTAGATTTTTAAAGCTTTCGTTTACTTTCTCTAAGCATTATTTATAAACATAAAAGTATTGGAAACATTCTCACTACACTAGAGAAATATTAAGTATATTATGCTACATTTACCTGGTGGGATATCATTCACTGAAGAAAATGTTTCTGAGAAGTATTCAGTAACATGGGAAAATGTTTAATTTTTGGTGTTACAGGAAAAGAAATAATGAGTTAGATGTTCAGTATCAAAAAATAAAAATGAATACTGGGCACAGAGATTGGAAGAAAATAAGATGTTATCAGTGATTTTTTTTTTTTAGTATGGGGCTTTTGCTATTTTTTTTAATAGGGGGCTAATATTTTCCAGGTTTTCAATGGTTAGAATTCAGTATATTTTTTTTACAAGAAGCAATAAACTTGAAGAAGAAAGAACCCTAAAAGAACAAAGAAAGAAAAAAAAAGGAAAAGAACTCATCTTCGCCCCAGCACTGTACCTTGCTGTGAGTTCTGAGGGAGCTCATCTAGGAAAGCGCTTCTCGAACTTGAATGTCTTGCTCTGCACGACAGCCCAGCTCCAGAATGGGCAAGCACGGTTGAAGGCTGGAACACAAGATGATTGTCCTTCTCTGGCCTTTTCTGGTCCTGACCAAGGATGAGGAGGACCCCGTCCTCCTCATGAGGGGCTGCTTTGACCCCAGAGCACACAAGATGATTGTCCTTCTCTGGCCTTTTCTGGTCCTGACCAAGGATGAGGAGGACCCCATCCCCCTCATGAGGAGCTGCCTTGACCCCAGAGCACACTAGGGATGGGGCTACGTTCCAGAACTCCAGGGCTCTCACCTAATTCCCAGCTGAGGGAAGCTGGGCCCGCAGCTGAAGATCAGAGCCTGCTGCTTTACCTCCCCAGCCTGGAGGCTACAGCCCAGCTGCTGACTCAGGGGCGACCACACCTTCACCAGCCGACACCCGTCCAGCTGCAGAAAGAAGAGGAAGATCAGGCAGCTAGGATTTGCATGGCTTCGAGTTCGTTTTCTAATTCTCCTTTGACCAGATTATGTTTTACCTTCTCAGGGTCTTATAGCCCTTTGTGACAGGAGTCACAAAGACCTTTTTAGTTAAGGAAGATGATTATGCTCTTTCTTTTTTTCATTTTATTTTTTCAATGACTGTTGAACTCAAAACATTTCTCCAAGTCACGAAGTTTCTCAAAGAGAAGAGAGGTCATTAAGGACAGGAATTTCAATCCCCACATGGCAGGTAATGGCGCTGGTTCTCCTCCCGGGCTGCCCTCCGGAACCACCTGAGGAACTCGATAAACGCCTGACCGGGCAAGGGTTTAAAAGCACCACAGGGTTATTCTAATTTCAGCCAAGCCTGAGAATCTCTAGGTCAGAGTGGTGAGGTAAAGCAATTCGGGTGAAGACCGCTAAATCCACATGGAGGGTTTGAGGAACAGGTCTGGTACCTCTCAGAGCTGGAAGGAACATGTGGGGTTGTATAATTCTATCCACTTATTTCACAGACGAGAAAACAGGGGTGAGAGTGTGGGGGGTGGGCAGACTCTGCAACACGCCCAAGGTCACACAGCCAGCAAATGGCCCTGTGCCCACGGCCACATAGCCAAGTCTTCGGGGCTGGTCCAGTACCCTTTCCACCGTGCCAGGCTGCGTCTCTATTTAAAATCATCTTCCCTATTTTCAAAGACAGCAAAGAGAGAGTTAAAATATCTCACCCAAATGCCCCCTCACTCATACAGGATGAAGCACAGCTAGATTGAATAATATAATGGGAGCCTAAGGCCGTAAGCCACAGCCCTAACATCCTTTGCTATTAATAGAACACTGTTTACATTGGAATGGAAGAGCTTTTTAATGGAATCGGTGTATGTGCAGAATAATGTTCAATCAGTGGAAGATTGAGAAAATATTAGGGGGAAATTTGCTGCTACTCTCATTATTAATTTGTAATGGGTCTTTAATACAGCAACAAAGGAAAACGTCTTTGACTACCTGTTAAGCCAATAGGAATAATGAGAGAAAATCAGTGTGCTAAACAGCATTTTAGAGACGATCACTGGAGTTGGATTCAGTGGTGAAAATTCTATCAGAAACAAACTGAAAACAAAAAGTCTATCTTTAACAACGCATATGGCCTGACGTTAAAAGAATTAGTAGACCCAAAGGGAAGTTCTGATGATATGAAGTCAACGTGTGAGAAGTTTATCAGTTAATGAAGAGAACACAATCAATTCAGTGATGTAAAGTTTAATTGGTAATTGATTACAATTTTATAGATTGAAAAGAAAGGAGTCAGTAAGAAACACTGCATGGGAAGAAACAAGAATGGATAATTTGGTGATTTTGATGCGTATTTACATGGGAAAATGTCTCAGATCCTCTGAGATGATAAAATGTCTGTTGAAAGAAACATAAAAGGAAGATGATGGGAAATTTAATAAACCCAAATTATGGAATGTGTTTCTTTCCATAGCACAATTTGGTTGTGGTTACATACAATAGATAAAGAAAGATCAAGAAATGCGATAGTAAAAGAAGAAAAAGTTTAATCTTCTTGCTGAAAAATAGCTAGTAAACAGGCAGTAACGTTGACTTTTAAATGGTTACTCTCCTTCGCACGCACTCACTTTTTGTTACCCTCAAAGCCCACACAGGTCAAGCTAAGGAGTCAAGTGCATTTCATGAGAATGGAAACTGGTATTGGGGGTGGGCGCGTTCTGTTTCTGTCCGCAAACCTATCGTTAAGTGACAGGTTCAGAGAACAAAACCGCTCTGCAGCTGGAGACAAGTTCAGCGGGTTTCTGGACCAAAGAGGGACCTCACGGAAATGCCAATCTATCCACAGTCAACTATTAGTAAAATGGTGTAGATGACAGATCTGGAAGGGCCCACTGAAAGCCCAGTTGAAATATTTAGTTGCAAAAGAAGACCAACAGAAAAGTACAGCTCGGGGGGTGGGGGGCACAAACTGTGGCCCACTGACGGCCCGGGATCAGACATCAGAGATGGTCCGGAGCCCACTCCAGGGCCCACGCTGATGGGCCGGTGGGCTCTGCCTCCCCCACCATGTTTGCCTCAAAATGGAGTCTTCCCACAGCTGTTTGGACCAGCTTGTGGCACATTGTTGTGTCTGTTAAATATAATTAAGAACTGCTTGCTCTAGGGGAAATGAAGGATTTGATTAAGGGGGAGTGTTTCTTCTTCCTTTCTTCTTTCTTGTTTTTGTTCAGCCTTATCCAAATTTTTTTCACTGTTTTTTAAATCATGTCACGTTCTGGGGCAATCTTCGCTTTTTGTTATAGACAACCAAATGCCAAAGGCACATATTTATGGTGTGTGAGGAGTGTGTGTGTGTGTGTGTGTGTGTGTGTATGAACTAAAGGAGGCTTGGAGAGGGGAGCTCATCCCAAGTGGTTTATTTTGGACTCCCCCAAAAAAGCAACAAAAAAGAAACTCATAAAACCAAAACTGACTGAAGCAGATTATGAAGAACTCCGAGCAAATGCCAAGCGGAGTGTTCCCCAGGCTCTGAATGGCATTTGCACTCTGCAGCTATAATTTCTTTGTTAACAAGTCAACCCTCCCCGTCCTATCTGTGGCTTCTGGTGTGTCACGATTATATACCACTATGGAACGACCGCGGAGGGTGGGCTGGGGAAGGAGGATACGTGACACCAGCCATCAATCTTTTACAAACCACAAGTTCTAAAAGAGCACCGGATTTATGAGCAAACAAGTCTGGGGAGCCCCAGCCAAGGCGTGCAAGATGGAGGAGGGTTTGGGACGACTGTGAGCACGTCAGAACAGAAGAACGAGGACGGGAAGACGGCATGACAAAATGGGTCCTCTTTGCAATGTCTGGGTGGCTCAGTCGGTTAAACGTCTGCCTTTGGCTCAGGTCATGGTCCCAAGGTCCTGGGATCGAGTCCCACATCAGGCTCCCTGCTAGGTGGGCAGCCTGTTTCTCCCTCTGCCTGCAGCTTCCCCTACTTGTGCTCTCTCTCTCTCTCTCTGACAAATAAATAAATAAAATCTTTTTTTAAAAAAATAGATCTTCCTTGCAGACTAATCATTTCTGATTGTCATCCAACTGTCATCCAATGTCAAGAGTATTTTTCAGCTTTTTTGTCCTTTAAAAAAAAGCAAATAAATATGATGTGCCCATAAATGTGACTGATACTTGGAGTGTGCGTATAGTTAACTAATGTCCCAGTAAGGACGTTTGCATTCACTTGATTCTCGGTGGGGTTCCATTGTGTATTTGAGGGATCTGCTCTGTGGGTTGGGCAGGACCTTGAATGCAGTAGGCATTCAGTAAATATGAGGGTATTGAATTGGTGGCATTCTGCATAATTGTGGTTTCTTTTTCCATCATCCCTTTCCTTCTCCTCTATTGTCCCATCAATTATCTTGGTACATGCCCCCAAATATTTTTAAAACCATTCTTCCTTTCCCATTGCCAGAACTGCACTCATTCCCAACAATCACCTCAAATATGTGATGCCTTGACTATTGCGATACCTACCTAGCCAGTCTCCCAGCTTCTAGTTTATCCAATTACTCCTCCTAAGCATTCCCAAGCTCAAAAGGCTTTCAATCACTTTCCAGTGCCTTTAGGATAAAGCTCAAATCCCTCTAGGGATGTTCTAGACCTGTCACAATTCCATCTCACCGTGCCGCTCCGAATGTTCAACACCTCCCAAAAGGAAGACTCTGCATCAAGCCAATGTCCTCATTGGTCTTTGTAGCAATCTGAGTATTTCTACTGCCATCACTTTGCTTTTGTGCTGTTCACCCATTGTGCCCCCCCTAGAATGGGTTCCATCCTCCCTCCTTTTCATCCTTCCATCCTCCCGGGCTTCAGCATCAGATACCACCTTTTCCATGGAACCGGACCTCCTCCCTTCATCCCGTAGACTCTCAAAATTCTAGGTGCTCTTTACTGTCTGTTTCACAATCACCACCCAGTCCAGGCCAACAGTAAGTATGTGCTCCTCTCCCAAGGATTGCCATGCCTTCTTGAGCTCTCTCCATTGATTCATTAATCTTTGTTTCCATTCCACAAACATTTTTTGAAGACCTATCAGGTGTCAGGCACCATGCAAGATCACATGTATAGAGAGATGACTGGGAAGAGTAGGTTTTCAAAGCTCTCTTAGTCAAGGAAGGAAAGTGTAATGCATTATGCTTTGTTCAGTACAGGATATTTACATGCATATGCAAATGATCTTTCTTACTGTTAGGCTCATAAATTCCTGAGGCCAGAGACTATACCATGGCCTTCTTTTGTGATCCCTATTAGCCTTATTAAACACATACTTAGGCTTTGAAACATACCTGCTGTGCATTGTTGAATGTTTCAGTAACAGATTAGGTCTCAAAATTATCTAGATAATTGTCTCAGCATCGCTCCATTCTGCCAGGAAAAAAAAAATCTAGTCTAAAATGAAATTTACATGCACCCAATATCTCTGAAAGGATCCACAAATACTTAGTCACCTCAGGAAAGAAGTGGTTGGCCAGAAAAATTGGGTGAGAAGAATATTTGTCCACAGACACATTTTTGTACTTTTGAATTTTGTACCATGTGCGTTATTTATTGAAAATTAAATGAATCATTCTATTCAATACAGTTTCAGAGGATCAATGGGGACACAACTCAAGACACTGACTTTTTCTGTTTCTATTGTCCTTTTGAGGATAGTTAGTAAAATGATAACTTAGAAAATCTTTACTATAGACACAGATGAGAAAAATTAAAGGAAGAATGCAGGTGAATGCGTAATGCACAATGACATTTCGAACAAAATTCCTAACTCTCTTCTCTCTGATGGATTTGTTTCCCTTTCTTCCTGCATCTATTTCAAGCCTAGATGTTTGTTTGGCCCCAGAAAAAAAGGGGGGGACCCCACAGGTTTGGCTTAAGCCACCTCTGTTTTGCTGGCCCTGATGTCTTCTGGCCCATTCTGAAAATGACCAAGGGTAGAACCTGTGGGGTGTCCTGGAAGCTTTCTACCCCCTGCCAAGACCACCCGCCTGGGCCATGCCTATAGCAGAGTTCAGCACAGTAAGACCTAGACTGTCACCTGAACCCCACTCAGTGCCACTTCCGTCCTGTGTACCTTTATGAATCTGTTCACCTTTCCATCCTGTGAAGCAGGGGCTGCTTTCAGGATACTGACCATGACGTTAAGAGGGTCAGCGGACAAGCATTTAGTTAAATGATATCATACTGATTACATCCCTTTCTACACAACTACCCAACAGTTGATACTCTTACTTTGTCAAGAAACAAAAACGTTTTTAAATGAGTATTCCCTGTGCACACAACGGGAGGTTTTACAGGACACCCTTTTTAATAAAGCACCAGGTGCCCGGATTAGATGGAGTCCATCATCACGCTCTCAGAGCTGTTAATGAAAATTAAGAACTACCCAAACTCTATGGAATATCTATTAGCTGTCTGTTTCTCTCTCTCTTTTTTTTTTTATTCTTTCTTTCCTTTGTGAAAATCACAGTCAACCCACTTGTGATCATGTTCCCACTGGCATGCCTGGAAACTATTAAAAACAGATGTCCAGACCCAGCTCCAGACATCTGGGGATGGAGCAATTCTGGTTGCATCATAAACATGTCTCTGTGCATGGAGGGGAAGCTCCCTTCAGGTGTCTTTTTTAGGGGGGTTTCTTATGATACCAAATACATAACCTCCAAATGATAAGCTAAAGGCAACTTCATTTTGTATTTGCTTTGTTCATTGCTTTGTTCTGTCATTTGCTTTAACTGGTTCTGAAGCCCGAGCTCTCATCTTGAGCTGTTGGGTCCTTCATACAGGTTGGAGTCAGACCATTTATACACTGAAACTAGAGATTTGTCTTGTGTACGTTATCCATCCTGGGAATGTCAGATCCTACTTTGTTTCATCCAATAAATATTCTATTATTAAGGAAAGGAAGAGGGGAAGAAGGATAACTATATTTAAAGCAAGTTTTATTTGCCTTCACTGTTACTGTGAATCTGGTATTTGGTTACTGTTTTTGGTTTTTTGTGTTTTTTTTAATTTAGTTACTGTTCCTCTGGTATTTGTAGTTTCTGAAATTATGTGAGCCAAAGCAACGTTTGTCCTTTTTTTTTTTTTTTTTTTTTTGGTAATAGGGAAAGTATCTGATTTTATTCATAGTATCAGAACACAGGAGTAGGCTTCAGAAGTGAATAAAGCACAATGATTGGAGAATCCCAAAGAATTGAAATGTCTAAAGAAATATTTAAAACTGATACATGTCACTATTTTACTCCTAAATCATTGAATTTCAAGAACATTGCCACGCTGACAGTTTGTTTCCCAACTACATTATTGGAAAGGATTCTAACTCATCCCATTCTGGAAGGAATGGGTTTGAACTGGCAAGTGCTGAGATCTCCAGAGCAAGATAGAAATGAAAGATGAAATGAATGGCTTTCTCTTTGCTTCTCCCCTCCCCCAGCTGCCCCCACCCAGTCTCTCCCTCCCAGGAACCTACAACCATGAATGCCTCTGTCTGTTCCTCTCGGGCTGCAGATCTGGGAAGGAGGAAGCTAGAGGAAGCTCACGTGCAAAGGGATTTCGAGCCTCCAGAGCTTGTGTCAGGCTTACTGGGAACCACAGCTTTGCCCAGAGCTCAGGTGTGCCCAGGTAGTACCGAAGTTCGCAGCCAACAGATGACCTAATGTAACCGGAAGGCCCCACTGATACCTGCTTTCATGGGTTAATTTCACAGTGACTCTCCAGGCTGCCACTAGGGAGACAGAGCACAATATAGAGGGCCCTTCCTCTACTTTTCTACAGGCCCAGGGAGTTATGTAGTTAGTAGGTTTATGACAATTAAGCCAAAAATCAAATCATCAGCTCCAAAAGCAATAGAAATGGATATGTGTGTGTGTACGTATCTCTGCATTATTATTTTTCTGTTTTCATGAGATCTATTAAAATTTAGAAAAAAAATCTTTAATTTTTTAAATACACTGATAATTGTTGATTATGGTGTTAATAACCTTATGATATTTCCAGATTTTTCTTTACTAAGATTGAAACCATCTTGACATACCATTTGGTATAAAGCATCACAGAGGAATAAGGACAAACTTTTTGGTTATTTTATAAGCTGAAAAAGTAAAAAAAGAATAATAATTATAAATAAACAAACACTTATTTTGAGACTATGCAAAAAGAGACAGCAGCTGAAGAAATAGATCGCCTCTTGGACAGCAGGATGAGGATGCAAAATATCGTTATGAGAATTTTTTTATAAAAATTGTTCAGAGTCTTCCAGATCAATATTTCTCAGCCACTATGACTCACAGAGGAGTTTGGTGCCTTTTCTTCCTTTTCCCGCACAGCCCTTTGTGCTTTGTTACCCACATTCCCAAACACTCGTTACATCAGAAGCAAGGACTAACTCCATGAATGGTAGGATTATACCAAAATGCACAGAGAAAGGACCCAATCACATTCAGGTCTGAGCTTCAAAATTGACCTACAAGACCCATAACGTAAGTAATAGTCATGCACACCAAAGGTTTTTATTTTAAGAGCTGGGTTTTTGAGTTTCAATAGACAAAGCCCATTGAAGCACATAAAGTTTATGACATAAACAAAAGATTGGAAAAAGCACAGCTGAAAACTGAATTATAGCTCCACTGACTAAGGTAGGAAATTAAGAAAGAAGAACAATAAAGTCAGATGGTAACGCAGATCTGCAAGAAAGTTCTCTATACCCTGCTCCGTGGCCACCCTGAAGCCAAATGCTGGAGGAGGAGAACTGATAGAAATTCCAGATAGGTATATGAGAGCAGGGGAGACTGGGATTCCTCAAAGAAGCCTGGGATGTTGAGAAACCTCAGGCAGAAGTCACCTTCGCCAGCACAGTGTGGCTGCCAAAGAGGGGAAATGGCAGCCCCCTGTATCTCAGCCCCGGAAAGGCGTGGGGGAGCTTCTAAAGATGTTCCCTTGCCCTCTTACTTCCCAAGAGAGCAAAAGACTGAGAAAGCCAGGGAGCCAGAAGGGGAGCTTCTAAATCAATTTGAGTTTAACTTGCCAGTGTGTGGACCAACAACCAGACACAATGGTGTGACTATATACAGCTGAAGCAATGCTTCAATGAATAGACAATGAACACGGAGGACCAGACGCCCCTCCCCTCCAATTCACTGACAATACCCAGCCCTTCCCTACGTGTTCAGATACAGCCCCAGGGAGAATTTACCCCCGGTTGACTAAATTTTAGTGCCTATCATTAAGTGGAATAAAGACTCAATTTAGAAATTAAGTGGAGTTTTTTTTAAAGTTATAGTTTTTGCACACTTAAGTTTGTGGATAGTGAAAATTATATATTTGCTATGCTATATTAACAGGAAAATCCTAATGGCCACATAATAGAGAATATTTTAAAACTCTTAATATCCTGATGAGCCTGGATGGGTTCTCCCTGGTAGGTCACTCTCCTGGTTGCATAAGAAATAAGCTTGATAAAATTTAAGTAGGTATGTAGACAACTCAATGTAATTTTTATTTTATTATTCTCTTTGTTTTGTAATGAAAAGGTCTTTGTTAATATGAAATTATTCTGGTCTGAGCATCAAAAAAATAGAAAATAGAAAACCCACAAAGTAGAAAAAATGAAAAGCAACTAGAATCATGGCGCAGTCGGGGAAGGAAAAAAGTAAGACATCCCAATCCAAAACTCGGAATAGCAGAAAGAATGAAAACCTCAAGAGATCTTGAGGACCTGAGAATAGTGAGCACTTGATAAACCTTTTTTAATAAATAGCTATGTTTCTAGGGTATACCCAAAATCACCCATGATTTTCCTCCTTCTCCTTCCTCTCTTTATTCCATGAAAAGAAAGCAACATTTGCGCCCTTTTAGTTATCACTTCAGGTTGTAGGTTCTCAATATTTCTACTTTTATCCATGGCCTAATTATTTCACTTATTCATCCAGCCACCTGACGACGATGCTCTGAACGCCTGCTAAGTGCCAAGCAGCATAGGGTAGGGAAACGCTGGAGGGAAAGCAACCATCTTAAGTGAAAGTATCTTGCCGAGCGGTGACATTTGAGGGGACCCCTGAAAAAGGCGAGGAAGTGATTTGGGGAAGAGCATTCCTGGTGGAGTAAACGTGAAGGGTAAATGCCTTGAGGAGGAAGCTCGCCTGGTGTGTTCGCGGAATGGCAAGGACACCAGTGTGGCCGAGGCAGAGAGAACGTTGGGGAGAGAGTAGTAGGAAATGAGGTCACAGAAGTAATGGGAACCAGATTGCAAGGCCTTCAGACCACTGTGAAGACTTTGGCTTTTCCTCCGGAGGACCGTACACAAAGGGGTGACATGATCTGAATTACATCTTAACAGGACCACCCTGGCTGCTGGGTTGAGAACAGATCGAAGGGGGGCAATGACAGAGACAGAGCATTAGGACGGCTGAAAGAATTCAGGCGAGAGATTCTGGTAGCATGGATGAGACTGACAGTCATGGAGGTAATAAGAAATGATCAGAGTCTAGATATGCTTTAAAGATAAAACTAATATGATTTATTTATGGATTACATGTGGGGTGGGATAAAAAAAGAAAGAGTCAAAGATGACTCTGAATTAGAACTAAAAGCTTGCCATTACTATAAGCTAAAAGGAGGAAAACTGAAGAAGAAATCTGTCTGAGGGCAGAGATCAGACACTGTGAAGTATCCGAGGGGAAGAGTCAAGGAGGCAGTTGGACACGGACCCAGGCTGGGGATATAAATGGAGGCCAGATGGGTGTATTAATGGATTTAGACCCACAAGGCTAAGGAGGTGATCAAAAAAGTGAGTGTAGATAGAAAAGAATTTTAATATCTGAGCCTTAGGGAACTTCAAAGATAAAAGGTCAAGAAGATGAGAAAGAACAAGCAATGTGGCTTCATTTGACGTAGGAGTAAAACCAGAAGAGGGGATGATCCTGGAAATATAGGAAGGAAACTAATCACTTAGGAAATTACACTGATATTGGCTACTAGCTGCCCTTCGAGTATCTTCTGCTCTTTAGTGACCTTGAGTTTTCATCGGGATAGTCGTAAGAGGTGTGAGGAACCACCAGTAAAACCCAAGACCTAACTAAGCAGGTAAAACTGATAGGCGATCTCTGCATAAAAATGGAGGTCCAGGGGTGGGCGCCTGGGTGGCTCAGTCAGTTATGCGTCTGCCTTCGGCTCAGGTCAAAATCCCAGGGTCCTGGGATCAAGTCCCACATGGGGCTTCTTGCTCAGTGGGGAGCCTGCTTCTCTCTCTGCCTGCTGTTGCCCCTGCTTGTGCGCTCTCTCTCAAATAAATAAAATCTTTAAAAAAATAAAATATAAAAATAAAAAGTCACAGATTGAGAGTGACGCCAGGCTCCTGATAGGAGCAAATTCCTCTCTGGAGGAATGTTACTTCATCCAGGTTACAAAGAACTTCTGTAGATAAAATTCCACTGAATGTGATGCCATACTGAAAAATCTTGGAATACGTGACAAAAGAAGGACCCCTGAGCAGAAGTCAGTAGAAATGACAGACGGACTTAGAAAGACTTCAGACGTCCACATGTTTTGAAAATGCATACATTTAAAGAAATGTTTCATGGCTTACAAATGGTCCATTTTATATTTAAAGAAATAAAAAGGGGCATCAAGATTATGATTAAGAAGATAAAAAGCCTCTAAAAACAGCCAAGCAGTTTTGAAAAAGCACCAAGTAGAACATGTAGAAACGAACATGAACACAATCATAATTTTAAAACTACAATAGATTAAATAGAAAATTAGATACATTTGAAAAACAGATTCAACGTAGAGTTCTAATTATTACCCAGATGCAACAGAGAAGACAGGAGGGGGAAGAAATGACAGGGGTTAGGGGGCCAGAGAACATTTACTATGTATTTAATCAGAGTTCCAGAAAAGTAGAAGAGACTGAGAGAGAAGCAAAATTTGGAGACAAAATGGCTGAAAATGTCCAGCTCTGATGGACAAGATTCAGATTAGGAATTAAAATGAAATCTAAGTAGGATACATAAAAAGAAATCTGCACCTACACCATTATAGTGAAGTCACAGAATAACAAGGCAAAGGACAAGATCTTAGAAGAAGCCAGAGAGAGAAAAGAATGTGTAGGTTAGAATGAACAGTTGTTACACAGACAGGGTACAATGGAAGCCAGAAAAGAGAGATTAGTGTCTGCTAGTGCTAAGGAAGAAAGAAAGAAAAAAGAAGAAAGTGTGCCAGCCCTAGAGTTATATAGCCTGTGTAAATTATATTTAGAACAAAGCCAAAATAAAGACATTTTTGGACAAACCAAAAAAAATGAGAAACTTCACTATCAAGTCCTTATTAAAGGAAATAAATCAATACACTGCAGAAGAACTTCAGACGGAATAAGGAAAATCCCAGAACAAAGATGAGATAGAACGTCATGCTAAGCAAAGAAACTGGTCAACATTTAACAAAATTGAAACCCTGACTGTACGAAACAAAAGACTTAAGTATTGGGTCCCCTGGCTGGCTCACATTGGTAGATCATATGACTCTTTTTTTTTTTTTTAAGATTTTATTTATTTATTCGACAGAGACAGCCAGCAAGAGAGGGAACACAAGCAGGGGGAGTGGGAGAGGAAGAAGCAGGCTCATAGTGGAGGAGCCTGATGTGGGGTTCGATCCCACAACGCCAGGATCAGGCCCTGAGCCGAAGGCAGACGCCCAACTGCTGTGCCACCCAGGCGCCCCCAGGTCATATGACTCTTGATCTTGGAGTCGTGGGTTTGAGGTCCAGACTGGGCACAGAGCCTACTTAAAAATAAAATCTTGAAAATAAGTTGACAGACTCTTGTAAGATTAATCAAAAGAAAAGAGAGAACATATAACAAAACAGTAGGAGTGAATATAGGGCATAACTACATATGCTACAAGGGTCTAAAAGATATTATGAACAACAACAAGCCAATAAATTCAAATGTGATGAACTGGAGAAATTCACAGAAAGAAATTTAACTTATGAAAACTAACTTGGAAAGCCAAATTAGTTCTCTGACCATGAATATAATCAAAATCTTCTCACAAAGACTTGTTTTTATGGCAAGTTCAACAAACTTTTAAAGAACTTATTCCAACCTGGTCCAAAACGTCAAAAAGGAGAAAAAGTAGGAACACCGTATAGTTCATTTTTACGATGCTTGACACCAGTACCAGACAGGAAACTTACAAGAAAGGAATATTATTGGCAAATCTCAAATATGAATATAGATGCAAAATCTAAGCAAAATATTCACAAAACAAATGTAATTACATATTTAAAAGGCCAAATTAGGTTTAGCCCTGGAATGCAAAATTGGTTTATTATTGGAAAATTGATGTATTTAATTCACCACTTGAAAATATTAAAAGAGAAAACCACTTGATGTTCTCAATATTTGTGGGGAAAAAGAGTATTTTTAAAAGTTAGCAAATGACAAATTGACAGGACCATCCTTAAACTCATAGCAGAATTTAAATAAACTAATACAAATATTTTGCAGAGAAACGTTGAAAGCATTGGCTTTAAAATCAGAAAAAAAGACACAGAAGACGTCTTTTATTCGCCCTGGTACTAGAGGGCCCAACCAGGACAGTAAAAACATAAACAAGAAAAGTTTCAAAAGGAACATGATTTGGAAAAAACATCACCCCAGAGAATCCACATATAAATTACTGGCATTAAGGTTTAGCAAAGTTGCTGAGTTCAAAAATAACTTAAAAAGTTAATTACATTTGCATATACTGGCAGCAAATAATTAGGATATTTAATTTTAAAATAGTATTTACAATAGCAAAAATGGTGGGGGTGGGGGTGGCAGTCAATAGTGAGAGAGGCACTGAAGGTCTCAAAGAAAAGAGATTCAAGAGATAATTGACTGTTTTAAGCCATTCAATTTGTGGTAATTTGTTGCGGCAGCCCCAGGGAAATGAATGCACCCTGTTTGGCCACAGGATCAACCACCGGAAGTGAGGACTGAGCTGTATTCAGAATTCAGGATGGGACGGTCCCATGGTAACTGCCAGGGCGAGCGAACCCACCAGCTGGATCCAGCTGGTTCTCACCCACCATTAGCGACTCTGGTCTTGGCACAGTGGCTTCCCGGTGCGGGCTCACTAGTTAGGGAGAAGTAATGGGCATTACAAACAGTCTTGTTGGGCACAGGGAGACACTGAGGGCAGGAGGGGCCCCCTGCGCTGGTTCTCCTCCAGGTTCCCACCATTCTGCACTGTATGGTCGGAGGTCTGCCATTGGCCCCCCTGGGCACCATTGGTCCATGTGCGTGGGACCTCTTTGCGAAATGAGTTAGCAATTGGACCCTTAGAGAGAGAGAGAGAGAGAGAGAGAATTGACTTCATAGAGAGAAAGAAATCAGACTTCATCGTAATGATCAAAGGCTGCAGTCAAAGATGATGATTGGATTTCAGATTTCAGAGTTGAAGGCGCCCCCAGCTGCAGACACGGGCTAGGGTGTGTCATCAAGAAAAGCCAGTGGCTTCAAGGAACCTGAGGCAGCAGCACACTCACCGTTTCCTTGTAGCACCCAGAGGACTTGTCAAGAGATGTTTTGCCTGTTTTAATCTAGGTCAATAAATACAGCAAGATACTTTTCTTCCCATTTTACTGTAACAAATAAAAGCATGTTTGATTTGCATTTATTAAATTACAGCGCGGCTCAGGAGCGTGGCAGGTGGGGCAGGCGAGGCAGGCGGGGAAGGTTTAACCGCCACCTCCCACAGGCAGCTCCTAGAACATAACCACTGCGGTAACGTCAGTGAGGGGGAAAAACAGGAAACATTTCCTTCCCAAACCCACATTTTTTGTAACAAATCAATATATCAGCTACGAACTTGTGTGTGCATACGTTTTGGCGAAACGCTGTGGGTCGCGACTATAGGAAATTGCCATTTTTGTGGTCAAATGAGTCAACGTCAGCAATTTCATGTGATGGAATCTAGCATTTTCTGGATTTGCCAAATGCAAAATCACTGACCAAGCTGAAAAGTTTGGTTTTAAAGATAAAGGCGATGGCATGTTACAGACTACTTCAGGCTTTAACAGAGAAAACAAAAACAAGAAAGCTCGCTAAGTGCCAATTATATTTTGCTATTATTGCCAAGATGATTCTATTAACCATGTTAAGAAGCTATAAAGTGAAATATTTTGCAGGTTACTTCTTTAGTCAGCTGGGGTAGATATTATCTCTTGACTAACGAGCAAGGGTTCATTTGATTATAAAATGCAGTATGTAAGTGTGGTTTAAATGCCCATCATAGGCCATACAAAATCTAACTGGCATAGATTCTAATTCCAATGTTGTTCTGTAGACCTCGCTTCTCTATTAAAATTGAAAGTGTTAATTTGCCAGTAATCACTCCACTTTCTCCTACCGCCTCACTCAAAGGACGGGCCCTTACTGCATGGATAAAATGTAGTAATGCATTTAGTGCTAGGCCATGATTTTAGACCTCCAGCTGTTTTACTGGTTGTGTAACTAAAAATAAGATAATGTTATGCTGGGTAACCACGGCTATTGTAGGCATTCACATTTTACAAATCACTGCACAGTATGCAAACCGTGATATTTTTTTAAATGCTTAGATACCAGCCTTGGAGTGGAACACTTCCATTATTAAGGGAGAGACAAGTCTAGTCTGCTAGACTGTGAAGTGGATTGAATGCCGGACAGGGAAGCCACTGGGCTGCGCCTCTACCGTCCGAGTAATTCCTCGCTAATCCCCATCCCTGCAGCTCTGCTGGAAACAAGCATTCCTCACCATCAGGGATGTAGGGCAGGATCTGGAAAGGCTGGCAGGTTATTTTTGTTTTTAAGCTTTTATGTGATTCGTAAACCTACTACTGGTTCAAATAATGCAAACCAGAGAACAATGTATTGAGCAAGAACAGGGCAGAGAAATCGTATGCCTCTCTAAACAGGCTTATATTAAAAATAAAGGGTCAGAGGAAAGAACTTTGCTGTTTCACATCATGCAAACACATAAAAGCCCTGTGATATTTATACTTCTGTGATCTAATCAGAAGCCCAAAGCATGCTGTCTTTGAGTGAATATTTGTTTTGCATGAAAGCATTGATAAATACATGGAGCTATTCTGAGCTGCATTTTTACAATAGCATCTTCTTTCAGAAACACCAGTCATTCAGAACAAATGCTCCCGGAGCATACCGCTCTGCGTCAACACAAATACTGGCGAAGATTGCTGAGACTTTGCAAAGTACTTGGAATTGCGTTCAAGGTTCTCTGATGATCTATCATTTCCCCCAAACACCGCATCCCAGGGAGGATGTCAGGTTTGTGTACAGGGCCTTCCAGCTCATAGAAATATGGCGGCAGGAAAGACCGGCTCCCTGGAGATCCCTAGGAGACGGCCAGTCAAGATCAGCCAAATATAAAACGAAACATCTATCATTAGAAGCACATAAATGTCCAAGCAATATGAACTGGTTTTTTAGATCCAGATTTTAAGTAACTCACTTATAATGACCAAATGAGTAGTAGGGAAGCTGCCTGGAGAGACAGATAGGAGAAAATATACTGAAGTCTACAGTCTCTATTCAAACACTAATGGAGGGCTGAAGAAGGAGGAAAGGGCCTTGGGAGCATGGATTTGAAAAGCAAAACTTGACAAATAGAAAATGGAATTAAAAGCTCCATCTGTGTGTTTATTTTTTTGTGGGGGGAGAGAGAGCAAGGTGGAAGGGGGGGCAGAGGGAGAGGGAGAGAGAATCTTAAGCCGGCTCCACACCCAGCACAGAGCCCAACTTGGGGTTCGATCTCACAACCCTGAGATCATGACCAGAGCCAAAATCAAGAGTTAGATGCTTAACTGACTGAGCCACTCAGGCACCCCTCCAGCTGTGAAGTTTTAAGACTGGATTTCTACATGGGGTTGCTAGAAGAAGGATATATTTACTGATTCTGTGAAGAAAAAAATGTAGCTTCAAACAAGACCAGTCAAAAATCTAGAGTTCCAGGGAACTCAGAAGAATTAAAATGCATAAAACTCATTTTTTCCTTAATAAGTCTCTCATCCTCTCCAATGTAGAGGCTGGAACCCCTCTCTTCTCGTCCCCCATCTTTCCCTCTCCTGCTGGGTTTGGGTCAGGATCTTTAGAGCTGGAGGGAACTTCGAATCCACCTGATCCAAACCTCTGACTTCATACACAGCAACATGTGACACAGAGACGTTAGGTGACTTGCCTAAGGTCACAAAGCTAAGAGGCCATGAATTAAGCCGAGTCTTTTGAGCCTAAGAGCTGTGGCCAAGCTGCCCGTCTGTATCTTCTGTTCTTACCACTTCTAAAAGGCAGTTAACTATGAATGAAACTCATTCTTTAAAATGGCGCATCTCCTTCTCACAATCGACAAAATGAAAGGACAGAAGCAACAATTATGTCAGCCATGCTTTGGCACGGGCAGCAAGCAGAGTCGGAGAGGCTGAGTGGACGGGAGGCCGTGGCACAGGCATGGCCACACTGAGCAGTAGGGCGGCTGAGGCCTCGGCTCAGGAGCCAGACAAGCACAACCCCTTCTGTTTGACTCACTGGATCACTGAGTCACACCTCTCTTTTCTAGCTGACTCCAACCTCATCTGAAGGGTGTGGTGAATACTCCCAGCCCTCCACTGAGATTTAACCTTCTTTTTCTTCCTAGAGAAAGTGAAGGACCTAAGGGATTTCATTTGGGATTTGGTTGTTCTTTCAAACCTTTATGAATCCTACATGTTGGGGCAAACTTACAATATTTTACTACACATATGAAGTTAGTTTTTGATTTTGTTTTTGTTTTTCAATGTCCTAAGGAAGCCCTAGGGCCTTTGCAAGCATTTTCAAATAATGCCAAGTTCTTAAGATTACTTTCTAAACTCTGGGTAATTCTGTTCTATGCAGTTTTGCCCATAATGTCTTCATATTTAAGAACATGACTTTCACTTTGTAAGAATGAGACAACAGACATGATCTGAAGTCATCAGGTGTGTTGATGCAATGTCTTCCCATCTCTACCAGCCCCTAGATAGGGCCCCTTCACTAATGGCCAGTACAGTTCCTGGGATGCAATGTTCTCAAATGTACATGTTCATTTCCTGTTGTTTCCTGGCTCATTGAAAGCATGTCACGTCTGCTCTCTGTCCCCACCCCAGTTTCCTGGCTGTTCCATGTCTCTGCCTAATAACAACATATTAATTTATTTATTGTGTCAGTTCTGTTGCTGGAAAAATATCGCACAGGGTAGATAACTTACCAGGGAAGGCACAAAGCACCTCCTTTTCTCCAGCATGGTGACAATTACCAGTCACTCGGCCTGTCTGCACTCCGGTTCTCCTCTCTGGAAGATGCCCAGATGCTCTGAGACCCCTCCTCTCCTTCTTGCTTAACTATGCCAGACATTCTGGAAACAAGAAATGCCAGAATGATTTCTCCTTCCTCTTCCACTTCCCCCACAAACTTATTTTCCTCAGGGGGGAAAAAAGCCTTTGACAAAGAAAGTCCTCAATAAACAAATAAAGCAGGCTTTTTTTTTTTTTTTTTTTTTTTGGTAATTCTAAGTCATTAAGAAGTGGATTTCACATTCCAAAGGTAAATGAGAATTAGGATTTTTTCCCCCCACTCTACCAAAAGCCATTAGTAGTTGCATATCGATTAGGCTAAATTGTCTCATCACATTTTCTGTACCACATTCTAGGAAATACGAAGCTGTAGGGGTAGAGAGTGAGGACAGATGTGCCACGGGAGAGGATTCAGGCCTCCTTGGCTGGCAGGATTTTTCTGCTGGAAAAGGGGCAATTCGGTGGGCTTCTCAGAAGGGGTGACTAACCATTGGGTTTTGCATGAAACCTGTTTATGTGTGTAACTAACACTCCCACTTTTGCCAATTACATAAACCTGTTAGCCACTGCTGTTTCTTGACGACTTTACTCAGCATCTCCCATTTCCCATGTTAAAAACAGACAAATAAGTAAATGAAGTTGTGTTCAAACCCCTTTGTGGTTGTGTTGTGTTTGTGTCTTTCTCTGAAGATACTGTGGAAAAGCCGCCCATTAACCCTGCCTTGTATAGACTAGAGAAACTCCAGTCTCCAGCCTTTGGCTCTTAAAAACATTTCTACTGCTTCAACATTTGAATATCTTATTATTGTTTATACAAATATTCCTTAAGTTGGAAATGCGACTCATTGTTTGCTGAACCCACAAGAAACTGCTGTGTTCTCTTGTTTCTGCTTCAGAAACAAGGAAATAAGAGACGAGGCAAGCAGGATTAATATTCTCTCTGAATCCTGTTTTACAGCTTCCTAAGAGAAAGCACAGACTGGAAAGAACATAGGCTTCTCTTTTTTGGAAACAGGTGCACCCGGGTCCCAGCCCAGTCTTGTCCAGGCTTTCACTGGCTGTGTGACCTTGGGCAAGTTACTTACCTCCTCTGAGCCTCCAGTATTGCTTTAATGTGTCCACCTTTTTAAAGTCAATAGGATTATTTGTGGAAAATAATTAGCATAATATTAACAGAAGACAGCAATTATTATTATTAGGCCCCTAAGAATAAAGGAGGCGGAGCTTCTAGTCACAGCGGGTTTAGTGACTCTGCTGGAATCGGCTGGCCTTCCATGCTGTGTGGCATAAAAAGCTGGAGTCCCAACCAACCACTTTTAGTGAAAACATTTAGAGAGATGATTTTGACCCCATTCAAAGGCACTTCTCAACATCAAAAAAATAAACAATCCAGGGGCCCCTGGCTGGCTCCGTTGGAGAAGCATACAACTCTTGATCTCAAGGTGGTGAGTTCAAGCCCCAGGTGGGATGTAGAGATTCCTTAAGTAAGCAAAACTTTAAAAATAAAGTAAAAGAATGCTTAAAAAACAGAAAATCCAATTAAAAAATGGGCTGAGGATCTGAACAGACATTGCTCCCAAGAAGACAGAAATGGCCAACAGACACATGCAAAGATACTCAACATCACTCATCATCAGGGCACTGCAAATCTAAACCACAGCAAGATATCACTTCACACCTGTCAGAATGGCCAAAACCAAAAAGACAAATAACAAGTGTTGACTAGGATGCAGAGAAAACAGAACTCTCATGCACTGTTGGTGAGAATGTAAACTAGTCCAGCCACTGTGGGAAACAGTTTAGAGGTGTCTCAAAAAGTTAAAACTAGAACTACCATATGATCCAGTAATTCCACTACCAGATATTTACCAAAAGAAAGCAAAAATATGAGTTCAAAAAGATATATGCACCTCTATGTTTACTGCAGCATTATTTACGAAGACCAAGATATGGAAGCAACACGAGTGTCTGCCAATTAATGAATGGATAAAGAAGATGTGAGGTATTATATTACACAGCCATGAAAAAGGATGAGATCTAGCCATTTGCAACAACGTGGATGGACCTAGAGGGTCTTATGCTAAGTGAAACAAGACAGACTGAGAAAGAGAAATACCATATGATTTCACTCATTTGTGGAATCTAAAAAAAAAACAAATAAACACAAAACTACTTTGTGCTCCGTATTTAAGTTGTCTCTATAAGTACAGAGAACAAACTAGTCATTGCCAGAGGAAAGGGGATGGACAAAATGGGTGAAGGCGAGTAGGAGACACAGGCTTCCAGCTATGGAATGAAGTCATGGGGATGAAAGGTACAGCAAAGGGAATATTGTCAATGAGACTGTAGTAGCATTGTGTGGTGACAGATGGTAGCTACACCTGCCGTGAGCATCGCACAACATATAGAGAAGTTAAATCAGGTGTTGCACACCTGAAACTAATGTAACATTGCATGCCAACTAAACTCAAATTTAAGTTATTTTTTTTAAATAAAGCACCCCTCATCATCCTCTATTAAAGTAGAAAATAGCAACACATCTGGAATACAATGTCTTGTTTATATAATAGAATAAAACATATTGCTTCTGTAATAGACATTGTTGATTTTTTTCAAAGCATCCATTCTACCTCATCCCAATTTCAGTCCTGAAAATTGGGTGTCACCCTACCCATTGTCAGGGTGGATCCTAGTTGCTCTGTGTCAGCCAGTTGAATTATTGGTTCAGGTACGAGTGTGTAACCCAAGCTCAATTAATCATAGAACAAAATCCTGGATTTTGTTTAGTGGCTAGAGGAAGAGGAATTTTCTCTTCCTCTGGAAAGGTGGGGCTTGCCTATGGAAAGCCAGGAGCTGCTGGAGCCATTCTCTCCTCTGGGAGAATCCAAGCTGAGAATGAAACCAACCACCAGAGAAGAGCAAAGCCAAAGTAATCTGAAAGAAGTGAAGCTGGGGAGCTGATCAAAGCACTCCTGAAACTTACTAGAATGTTGGACTCTTCAATTTCTTCAAGAAATGTCTTTAAGCCCATTTAGAATTGGGTTGTAAGATATGTGTGGCCTAACTTATAACTGTGAAGGCTTTACCAGGATTCACTATTATATCGCTACCTTCCATCAGGTGTTGATTTATAGAACCGCAGTAGAGATGCTTCCTTTTTTTTTAATTATTTATTTGACATAGAGAGAAAATGCACAAGTAGGGGAAGCAGCAGAGGGAGAGGGAAAAGCAGGCTCCCCGCCAAGCAGGGAGCCTGATGCAGGGCTTGATCCCAGGACCCCAAGATCATGACCTGAGCTGAAGGCAGATGCTTAACCAACGGAGACACCCAGGCATCCCCCCAGTATAGACGTTTCTGCAGCTTCTGAAAAACCGATCTTAAAGACATCACGTTACCATTGTCCTTTAAGCCTGAATCCACATAGCAAATTTACCCTTTGAATGGGACGTTGAAGAGGAACAACGCTCCCTTCTAGAAAATCTACATGCTATCATTTTTCAAACTATGAGACCTATAAACCAACATAATTTCTTTCTTACCCCAACTGTGTAGAAGAGCAAAGATAGATTATGTTGGCAGGTTTGGTGATGAGAACTGCAGGGACCTTGGCGATGCGTGGCAATAGGAAGACTGAGGATGCCAAGAACACCGGCAGAGTCTCTGACACCAGTGGGAGCAGCATGGGTCCTAGTCACGCATGAGAGGACAGAGGCTGAGATGGAGGGTGAGTGCACTCGAAGTTGTAAAACAGCTTGGACTGGATCAGGCATGGGCCTCAGTCTAGGCCTATTGAATCTGATTTGGGGTGGCCTTGGGAAATCTCTACATCTAATGAACTCCTCAACTGCATCTCATATGTTCCAAATTTCCTGAACTTGCCTGCCCATAAGACTGACCCAGAGTCCTTTGAAATAGACAGACCACAGAGTGCCCCAGTTCAGAACTCACGAATCAGAATCTCCAGGGGAAGGGTCTAGGAATATTCATATTTGACAAGCATCCCAGGAAATTCTTTTGATCGTAGTCATTTAGGAAAAGCTTCCCTAGACAATACTAGAAATCCATTGGCACTAGAGTCCGGGCTCTTCTACCCCAGATCTGCTGAGCAATAGAGAAGTCCAGGGGGATCATATGACATGGAAGACGCAGCCAGGTCTTCAGATCCAAGGTCCCTTAAGATGGTGAATATCCGTAAACTTCCCACTGCTGTCAGGTACAATCCCAGGACCATGGCGGTACCCAGCATTAGGGCCAACTGCCCAAAGCTGGCAAACCCAAGCCAGGTGATAGGAGACCCTTGCCTGCAGTGACCCTCAGGTCCCCATCTCCTCTCCCTCCCTCATCACTGGGTCTCAAGCCTGTCTGCTTTAAGTCGCCTGAGGATCTTTAAATAAAGTCGATGCAGGGCTCCAATTCAAACTAATTAAATCAGAATGGCAGGGGCTGGGGCTGGCACCTCCTTCCCCCATCTAGCTGATTCTCCTGTGCAGGTTGGGAAACAAGGCAGAGTAGTTACCACTCTCTCTCTCTCTCTCTCTAATCTTCTCCGTCAAATGCCCTGCCTCAGCATTTTTATTTAAAAAGAACCTCTTTAACTGTTGTTGCACATGGGTGTGGGAATACATTAAAACGGCTTAATTGACTCATTAATTCAAACAACCAGTGAATTCATTTTTAAAATATCCAACATATAGGTGAGTAGCCTTTGTTTTTTTAATTCCTTCCTCAATGATGGAATATAAATCATAAGGATTTCTAGCTCCAGAATTATGCATGTGCTTACCTCTTTCATAGTCAGTATGCAGTATTCAGTGTTTATCACTCCCAGAGGATGGAAAAACAAATCTAAGGCATCGACCTTGGCCTTGCACCTGACCAAAGTCTGTGCCCTCCGCAGACTTTGGTCATGTATCTGACAAGCCACGCTTGCCCAGGAAGTGCTCCAGGCACCGTGGACCGAACAAGAGGGCAGTGCACTGGAGAGGGTTTGGAATCACCTTTCCCTCCCCACAAGAAAATATCCTTTCTAATTGGAAACAGTGCAAAGAACCCTAAAGGCCAAAGTTTTACATCGCCATGTGCATCATTAGGAGTAAAACTCTCGATCCGTAACATTGAGGTTACACTGAAGGGAAATTCAGTGGTTCCAGAAGCATCTCTCTGACGCCCTTCATTATGGGACACACTCAACAAGAGCCCAGGCTTTCACTAAAGTGGCTACTCAGCCCCAGCACACAGCGGTCAGAGTCCTGAAGGATCAGTGAGGCACGTGGAAGGGTTTGGTGCGAGGAAATTAATAAAACTATCTCAACTACAGTGGGGAAAAAAACACAAGTTCTTAGGAAGTAGAGCAGAAAACTCTTTAGATGACCATGTACTTTACAAATTGTTTATAAGCATGAGCCTGCATGGCGTGGAAAGAACGGTGGCATTTAGAGACCTGGATCTCTAGACTCCGCACCAGCCATAACTTGTACTGTCTCTGTGACCTCAGGCAAGTCTCTGAGTCCTTCAGAATCTCAGTGTCCTCATCTGAAAAAAAGAGGATGATTGGACCCAGCTCACTGGATTGTAATGCAGCTCACAGGAAATAACATGGAAGAGTCCCTTGAAAATCACCTTTGCTGTACAAATGTAAGATGTTATTATGATTTCATGGCATAACAGCACAGTTTAAAAGAAGGCAAGTCTTTTCTCGAGTACGGTAGGGTATCTAGAAATGGTATAGCTATACTCCATGTTGTGAAAACTTTTAGCTGAGAACTTTGAGCAATTAGGCACTTGAGAGTAAATTGAAGGACATGGTGAACTTGGAGAAGGTTCAGGAAAGAGCCACAGAGATGATTAAAGAGATGGAAAATCAAAACCATGCTCCAGAGAGGTTAAAAAAACCAAGTTCATTCTGCTTAGAGAAGACAAGTCTACAGGGTAATTTAATAATTGTTTACAAGCATATGCAGCCTGGTGTCCAGCTGTTTTTTCCAACGGACAGAGAAGAAAGTATCATAGACCCTCAGCTCTGGCAGATTTGACATGTGAGGTTTCAAATGATTTTGCATGACTCTGATGGTTCACGACATACAATAATTGATAATTTTTCTAAGCCACAAATTTTCTAACCACGGGTGTGTGAATGAAACCCATTAGCTCACCAGTGACTGAGTCTCTCCAACCACCGACATCGAAATTGCAATGGGAATGTGTTGTTCTCCACTAATTGTTGTCCACATTGTAATTCTCAAAACTAGCAATAATAATAGCTACCTTTGAGTGTTTACTGTGTACACAGCGGTTTGTGCTAAGAGTTTTATGGGAAGCATTCCATTTAATGGGTGGATAAGTTAAAAAATCTGCTTGAGGGGGTGCCTGGGTGGTGCAGTCATGAAGCGTCTGCCTTTGGCTCAGGGCGTGATCCCAGCGTTCTGGGATCGAGCCCCACGTCAGGCTCCACTGCTGAGAGCCTGCTTCTTCCTCTCCCATTCCCCCTGCTTGTGTTCCCTCTCTCCCTGGCTGTCTCTCTCTCTGTCAAATAAATAAATAAAATCTTTAAAAAAAAATCTGCTTGAGGTCACCCAGTTAGTAAATAGAAGAGGCAGGATTTAAACCCAGGTTTAAGCCAGAACTCAGAATCGTAGTCACTGTAGCAAATTTCAGTTGTGATAAATGGCCCCAAAATAAAGTTACCACCCAGTGCTGAGGAGAGCAATAAAGGCAAAATGAAGAAGTCAAATAAAGTGATGATTCTTACCAGAAACCAAAAGTTTCTCAATGTTTCTGGGAAAAAATCGGTTAAGGAACTCACACACACAAAAAAAAGGATATGAAATATAACAACATATATCTAAAATGTGGGGAGGAGAGGAGTAAAGAATGGGTTCAAACTTCAACCACCATCAACCTAATATAGACTGCTACATACAGGAGAGTTATACACAAACCTACTAGTACCCGTATATCAAAAGCCACTAATAGGCGCACCTGGGTGGCTCAGTAGGTCAAGCGTCTGCCTTCAGCTCAGGTCATGATCCCAGGGTTCTGGGACTGAGTCCCACATCAGGCTCCCTGCTCAGCGGGGATTCTGCTTCTCCTTCTCCCTCTCCCTTTGTCCCTCCCCCCTGCTCATGATCTCTCTCTCTCTCTCAAATAAATTAATTAAAAATTACATTAAATTTAAAAACCACTAATAAATATACAAAGAATAAAGAGAAAGAAATCCAAACAAATCACTAAGGAAAATCAGCAAAACATGAAAGAAAGAAAGACACCAAAGGATCAGAGAAAATCTTCAGAAACAACCAGAAACCAAAAGCTGCACTGAACGTGGATTTGGCTGACATTTATGACACAGACTAGACCAGCTGAGATTTTGACATCCACTCACTATTGCGTTAGTACATTTGGAGATTCTCTACGTCTACGGCCTTTATCCAGCCTTCCAAGACCTATCCAAGTTGGACTCCAATCATTCCTGCCAGCGCTTGCCTGGGGAACTCTCCCTTTCTGCAGCAGCCTGTGCTTGCTGTCCGCACAACAAAACTAAATCAACATCACATACAATCCTGCTTTTTGTCTATTTCACACCTTCCCATATTCTCATCGTTTCTTCATAGTCTGATTACAGCACATGTGCTTTCTGGGTACATTTTCTAGTTCTTTTTCACAGTCTGAGATGAGCCAGGGCTGAGGGTTGTTAGTCTGTGGGCTGGTACTAAGAGCCAAGGCAATTCCTTACTAGTTTGAGCTGTTACCCAGAGGGACTGGGTGTAAATTCACTGGAAGTGGAAATTAGTAATCAGACCCAAGAGAAAATTAAGTCTGAGACCAGAAGCTCAATATCCAGATTTAGTCGGTGAGAAGCCATCCTGAGGAAATGAGGCAAGAAGCCAGAGCCAAGGAGAGGAAGAACGGAGGTTGGCAAGAAAGAGCACTAGGATTTGCTGCATAGACCTCAACAAAACAATGATAATAAGACTCACTCGTGTTGGGACACATGGCATGGAGGAAGTTTGCCAATTGGAAATACAGAATTGGGCTAGACTTATGTTCTTATTATGTTCTGTTTGTCTGGAAGGGGAGATGATGACATAAGCCATCTCAACGCAACATGATCTCCTACGACAATGGTAAACCCAAGTGTGCTCTGGGATCACAGAGAAAGAGGCATCGGAGGGGCCTCGGTAGAGATGATGGGGCTTAGACTCAGTTTTTTATTTATTTATTTATTTATTTATTTATTTATTTATTTATTTTGTGTGAGAGAGAGAGAGAGAGAGCTCACACATGCACACGAGAGGGGGGCGGGGGCAGGGGGAAAGACAGAGAATTTTAAGCAGACTCCATGCCCAGCACGGAGCCTGACACAGGGCTCCATGCAAGGCTGGATCTCAAAATGCTGAGATTGTGATCTAAGACTAAATCAAGAGTGGGACACTTAACTGACTGAGTCACCCAGGTGCCCCTTAGACTCAGTTTTAAAGGAAAGCTAATGAGAAATAGGAGGAAAGGTATTCTAGGAAGAGGAACAGCATATGCAAAGACCGCTACCATTGGGTCTAAAGAAAGCCCAAAAAGCTAAAGGTCAGTGTGATAGAAGTTTTGGAGGAAGTAAATTTTGAAATAGGGCTGAGATTGGAACATGCGGGCTAAAAGCCCAAGCAGAAAAACAGAGGCAGGAATAAGTCGAGCTTGATTAACCAACATCCAAAATCAGACTGACATCAGGGGAAGATTCTGAATGTTCAAATGGGAACCTGACCAGAAGCAAGAAGGAGCCACTGAACGAAGGAATCTCATAGCCTGCAGGAGAATTGTCAGGTGAGCATACACACCATGGACATGCTGTCAGCAAAGAGGCCAACTAGCAAGTCAGTCACCCAGTCACTGGCCAGAGCAGGGACTGTGAAAAGGAAAAAAAAAAAAAAAAACTTCAACAGCAATTTGTCAAAACAACAACAACAGGACCTGGAAAGAGTTTGCAAAAAGTAAGAGTAAAAAAGTCAACCAAACCAAGCATGTTCACTGAGCTCCTAGGAGAATCAAATACAATGCTCTGGAGGGGAGAGCAGCACATGGGGCCCCGATATCTTCTGACTGGAGGGGATGAGATTGCTGAGGAGGAAATTACAGGTCTTCCCCGACCTAGAATACCAGGGTAGGCTGCCCCCAGACAATCAGCGAGTAGTCCCATGGCCTCTAGCATCATCTGCCCTCTTGGTTGGCTGCTTATAATATCATTAGAAAGCATTACCATCATTACATTTTCTAATTATTAGAAATGCAAGAGGCGGAAGAGGCTGGTGGTAGAACCCACATTTTGAAACTGCAGACCCAGGTTCAAGTACTAGCCTTGGAAGCACTAGCTGTGTGACTTGATCATGTGTCGGTCTCCTCATGGTAAAAGAGAGATAAGACCGCCACATGGGGTTGCTGAGAAGAGGAGCCAACATGAGGCATTTCAGACAATGACCACTGGCCCCCATCTGCACCTGGGTGGGGAGTCTGGGGAGGACAAAGGCCAAGCAACCAGACCAGAAACACTACACCAGTGAGGACACACAACCCAGGCCAGTAGCCAGAGGCCACCTTAGATCTCAGGGGAAAGTTGTATGTGCTGAGTCTCCCGGGCACAAGCGAAGTTTTCTGTAGGACTAATATTTGGTAAGGGCGATCTACAAACAGCAGGGAAGTTCTACAAGAAGCCAAATGGAGGACATGGAGAGTGCTTCAGAGAAATCTTACGGGCCACAATTAGGCTGGATGGATTTTATTTGCTTTTCTTGGCAGGAAATAATTTTCAAATCAAACGAGTGTGACAGACACATGGAAATATCTATTTTATAGATGAGTTAATACATGATTAGGATTCCTTATTTAGAATACATCTACTTTGTGTCCTCATATTGAAAACAGTATTTGCCTTACGTTGAACGAATTTCTTCAAATATCAAGGTGCCGTGAAATCGCTCTTGACCTTCGAAATCAGAATTAAAGAGCACGTCTCCTATCAATGACATGAAAATCCAGGCAAAGGGCCTAAGGAAATCCCCACCACTATTACTGACACCTCTCATTTATCCACTTAGGGATTATCTACTGTAAGATTTCTTCAAAGTCCTGTCCCAAACTTCTGGGCTATTTCCTGCCACCATGAGTTTACGTGCCATTGAGAAATATTAACATACTTAGCACATTTAACAAAACCTAATAAAGTTTTTCCTTAAAATTAGGTGCTGTCTTCTAAAGCCAAATTGAAATCATTGTTTAATGCCTATTTTTCTGATGACTTTGTCCCACCACTATGTGTAATTTAGAGCCCACCCATGAGGGCAACTGGGCCACGTGTTTTATTCACCGAGATAGCCACAGTCCCTAAGAGAGTACGTGATACACAGGGGACACTCAACAAATATTTGAGTGAATGAACGAATGCATGTTTGAATGAGAAGAAAATTCAGTGTCAGAGTGAAATCAGCAAGAAATTGCTAACGTGTCTTGGTTAGAGTTTCTTGGAGAGATTCCTTCCTTCCCGGGACCTGTGATGTGCCTACACACACAGCCAAGTAAATGCTATTGTGAAATGAGACTTTCTTTCTTAGGTCATCAGGCTGTTCCATAAAGTATTTAAAACCTTAGGCCTTTAGCGATAAAGCCTGATGATGCAACTTGATTATAATATGGCAGCTGGATTCAGGTACCAGTGATATGCTTGAAATGTAACTATGTGGTTGGTTTGTAAAGGATTCGTTGATGATATGTGAAATAACTGGTTGCCCCTGATATGATAAGGCCACCAGCCCCTGTGATCTAGCCTTCCTGATGAGAATGAGGATTACATGCAGCTGGTTCCATTAGGGAGCCTCTGGCTGTCTTGCTACAAAAGCCTAGGGCAATAATACAGGTAGCTATACTTGCACCTGTTGGGACTGGCTCCTAGAAGTGCTGTATCTTCTTCCATTGAGTAATAAAGGACTCTGCTTTCTCCAGGCCCAGTGAGCTATGCATATGCTGCTCCAACCTGTCCCCAACTCTTATCTAGAATGAAAAGAAACCAAAACCCTTAACTCCCCTAGAGATCCTCAAAACCTTGCCACCATTTCCTCTATGAGTCTCAAGAAAGCCGATTTGTTTTTTTTTTTCTGAAAGTCTGTGTCTCTATGCAAAACCCCTGTTCTCCTGGTAAGAAAAAAAAAAATGTTTCAATTCTGCTTCTGGAACTAGAAAATCGGTCTTTTGTTGAGCAAATTTACAAAGGGATATAGTCACAGTTGCCATGCCCTCAAAATATCATCTACAAATATTTACCGAGGATAAGACACTGGGCTAGCCACCATGAAGAAAGAAGGTTGGAATATGAGCACTTCTTCTACAGATCTTAAAAGAAATAGACTCGTTGTCTGTAGCAAAGCCTCATCTAACCCATTCTTCATGCCTGCCTGATAAACGTTGGAACCCAGAACAAGTTCATGACAGGACTCCAGTGCTCTTGGCTGAAATGGAAGTAAGACTTTAAGACTGACAGGCAGATAAAACCTAAGATATCAGAATAAAACTTTATAACCAAAAAATGAAAGATGAATCCAGCCCCCAGGGAAAGTGGAGACACGAGGAAGCTATGCAGCAAGGGGGACAACTCACCCTCAAGTCCAGGAGAGCCTGGAGACATGGGTCTCTCTCTGCGTGAGGACACAGCTTATGTTTGGTGGAAAATATTTTGAGTGGGATGCCAGGGAGTATCATTTAAATTAAGCCTCATCCTCTGGAACTTTCTGAACCTCTCACCCTCTTCATTTCCCATTCTCTAACCCTGACAGGGAGAGTGTCTTTTAATGGAATAAGATATTGAGGTTATGCAAAGCCATCAGTGTAAACAAGAAGCTTTGTCTTGTAGGAGCTCCCCTCTGAGAATGTGGGCACAGATACTGCCATGCTCCTGCGTAAGCCACAGCCACCGTGGTCACCACCAGAATGGACCTAAGGCCCTGGGGAAGAAAATGTGTGGTGTAAAAAGAGGAAGGGATATCAGAGGGAAAAAAAGAGCCCCACACTTTCATCTGAAGCAACTTTATGGGAAAAACAATAGATGCTTTACGTTACCCTCAGGTGTGCTCTAGATCAGGGATTGGCAAACTATGGCTCCCAACCAGTTTTTGTCAATAAAGTTTTATTAGAACACAGCCATGATAAGTTTTTGGGTATCATATATGACTCCTTTTGTGCTACAGGAAGAGCTGAGTAGTTGTGCTAGGGACCATATGGCCCAAAGAGTCAAACACATTTACTAACTGGCCCTTAACAGAGAAGGTTTGTTGAAAGAGAACTGTACCAGCCCATTTTGTACCTTTTGTTGGAAAAATAAGATTACTCTAGCGTTCTCTGGCTTTTTCCTTACTGCCTTTTCCCCCTTTTTGAAACTGCTTGTATCTCCCTGGTCTCTCTTCATTTCCATCAGGCCTAGGGATGGCCCGCCATGTGCTCCTAGAGCTGCACCCACCTGCAGGGATGGGTGACATGACGGAGAGATTCACCACTTTCTTCAGAAATGAAACCCAGTGTGAACATATTTTTTAAAAAAACAGCCCCCTCTGCTCTTCTGTCAACACTGAGAGTTTATCTTTTCCTCCAGTGTCCTGTGTGTTCCTTCAATAATCAAAATAATCTCCACAACATTGTGTCTCTGAACAATGGGGTTTTTTACTGAAATAAAAATAGCCAACATTTATTGAGCTCTTACTGGATGCCAGTAGCCATCCGACGAGCTTTACGTGAACTACCCCAGTAGCAGCTCATGTAGGCTCTGCAGTCTCCCAGCACCACCATTTTCCAGATGAGCAAACTGAGCAACTTGCCCAAGGTCAGAAACACAAACCACTCCAGAGCTACACCCTTGACCACTATATTAGACTACTTGCCTCAAGAACATGTGAAAATGAACTTAACTAGAAATTGAAACAAAAAATACATTTTCATCAGACCTTCAATGTTTAAGTATCTATCAAATGCTAACCGGGAAGGACAATATTGATTTTTGTCTACGTCAATCTATGACTCAGATAAATGCCTTCTCTGATACTTTTTCTAAAAGTATAACTTTTAGTAATTTTCATGCATTTCTGGACCTTCATTGGACTTTGACTTCTTTACTGGATTGGGAAGCATTTTGGAGTTATTCCTACCAAACTCATGAATATAAGACTATCATAAACTAATGACTTTTTCATTACATCTTCAATACAGACAGCAAAAGAAAGCAAGGCAACTATAGTTTTTTTTCCACCCTTTACTTAACTGTATTTGTTAAGAAACTCACAGACACTTTGGAGCTCTCAGGAACAACATCTCGGCATCAGCACGCTTCCAATTCTTACTCTTTAAGATCTGCTGACTCATCAGGGGCCTTCAAACAACAAGTCCTTCCTTGTTTATGGACACAGAAAATCAGCTAAAAGTATAATTCATTCATTAGAGTTAAATTAATGACTTTGGAAGGAACATTTTTTTAAGATTCCTAGAAGATCAGGGGAATCACCTCTGCTTCTGCCCCAAGTTCTCCTCCAGAGAATCAGACACAAAAGATTCCAGTACTTCGACCAGAGAATTTCCCCCCAGTTTTAACCAGCGACAGAGGGTCTCGATGCTATATGGTAGGTTCTTTTATATCTATGTTTGGTTTTACAACAGACACAATTTGGAAAAGATTTTTACAAAGACATAAACTTCTGGTTTCTGGTCCAGCACATGAGAAACTTGAAAGTCTTCACTCTATCCTAACAATGGGTAAGAACACAAACAAACTGAACAATCAATAACTATGTTTAGATCTGCCAGTGGAGTGAGGACACAGGGCAACCTGCTACCCTCAAAATTGGAGAGACAGACGGGCAAATACAGGGAGCCTCCACTTATCAAAGTGGAAATGGCCATGGGAACCAGTGCCAGAGTAGGAAAATTAGAACTGTAATTGAAGAATCTCTGGGGGTTCAGTGTGGACAATGCTGAGAGATAAAATTCCATGAGGACTCAGTCTTGGGGGACCCACAGTTTTGTGAGTTTTACCTCTAGGAGCTCCACCAGGTCCTCACAGTAATATTAGGGAAAAATGTTCTCTTGCTTCCAGCAGAGGAAGAAGAAAAAGAATCATTTTGAGATATTCCAGAGCATTCTGTTCTTCTTAACAAGATGTGCCCTGGAAAGAGGCTACTTTACCAGACCTCCACCTGCTGGGGTTTTATCAGAGGCTAACCTATGTAGAGTAAGGGAGATACCCAATTCTGACCAGTTCTAGCCTTTTATGTTGGGGAAGAGAAATACATGAGTCCAACCCCTTCCAGCCATCCTGTCCCACTTAAAGGGGGAAAAACATTCATAGTCCAGGAACACAGGTTCGCCAAAAGACTAAGACCTAATCATAGAACTATAGAGTACTTCTTCCTCCACCTACACCTTAACTCCACATTACTAAAAGCCTATACCACAGTTTCATTAGCACAGTACATTATACAGGCCTTTCAACAAAAAATTACAAGGTATACTAAAGGTGAAAAATACCATCCAAAGAAACTAAACAAATATCACAACCAGAATCAGACATGGCAAGATTATTGGAATTATAAGACCAGAAATTTTTAAAAACTGTGATTGATACCCTAAGAGCTTTAATGGGAAAAGTAAGCACATGTGAGAACAAACATAAGCAGAGAGATGGAAATTCTAAGAAAGAATCAAAAGGAAATGTTAGCAATCAAAATCACTAAAACAGAAATGGAGAACATCTCTGAAGGCTCATTGGTAGACTGAACACAGCTGAAGAAAGAAACTCTGAGCTTATGGTTATGACAATAGAAACTTCCAAACTGAAAAGCAAAGAGAAAAAAGACTAGAAAAAATAGAACAAAGTATCAAAGAACCATGGAATAAAAGATGCAATATATGGATAATGGGAATATCAGAAGAAGAGAGAGAGAAAGGAACAGAAGCAATACTTGAAGCAATTAACAACTGAAAAAATTTTCCCAAATGAATGTCTGACACCAAACCACAGATCCAGGAAGCTCAGAGAACACCAAGCAGGATGAACACACAGACACAGGTAAAAACAAAAACAAACAAAAACTACATCTAAGCATTGCATATTCAAACTAGAGAAAATCAAATTTAAAGAAAGAATCTTGAAAGAAGCCAGAAAGGGGGGGAGGGACAACCTTACCTCCTATAGAAGAGCAAAAATAAGAATTACATCTGACTTCCCCTTAGAAACATGCAAGCAAGTAGAGTGAGTCTTTAAATTGCTGAAAGGAGGGGTGCCTGGGTGGCTCAGTCAGTTAAGCATCTGCCTTCAGCTCAGGCCATGATCTCAGCGTCCTAGAATCAAGTCCTACATGGGACTTCATGCTCAGCAGGGAGTCTGCTTCTTCCTTTCCCTCTGCCTCTCCCCACTGCTCCTTCTCTCTCTCTCAAATGAATAAATAAAATTTTTAAAAATAATAATGAAGTGCTGAAAGGAAAAAAAACACCAATCTAGACTTCTGTAACCTGCAAAATTACTCTTCAGAAGTAAAAGAGAAATAAAGATTTTCTCAAACAAAAATTGAAGGAATTTGATACCAGTAGATGAACCTCGCAAAAAATATTAAAAGAAATCTTAAAAAAAAAAACACTGTACATACATCAATTCAAAAATACTTTATTGCTGAAAAATACTAACCATCATCTGAGCTTTCAGCAAATTGCAATTCCTACAGACTACCATAACAAATATAATAATAATGAAAAAGTTTGAAATATTGTAAGAACCACCAGAATGTGACACAGAGACACAAAGTGAGCAAATGCTCTTGGAAAAATGGTGCCTATAAACCTTCAATATGTAAAAAAAAATCTGTATCTGCAAAGCACAGTAAAATGAGCTATAACTGTACATGAATACTTCTATATAAATGAAATAAATGACAGTAATGATACAAGGCATGGGAGGGAGTTATCAGGGATATTTTGTTGTTATAAAATACTTGCACTACCCACGAAGGGTACAGTGCTATTTGGAAGTGGACTTGGATTGGTTGTAAATGCATAATTCAAACTCTAGGGGAACAACTAAGAAACTCTAGGGGAACCACTAAACAAAGAAGTATAACTGATATGCTAAGAAGAGAAAGAAAATGGAATCATATAAAATACTCAGTTAAAACCATAAAAGTCAAAAAAAGAGGGTGGAAGACAAAAATAAGACCAAGCAGAGCAAGAAGTAGAAAACAGTAACAACAACTAGATATTAATCCAACTCTATCAATAGTCACCTTAAACAGCAATTGTCTAAATACACAAATAAAAAGACCGAGATATTTAGAGTAGATCAAAAAATAACACCTAACTCTACCTTGTTTACAAGAAACCCATCTTAAATACTAAGATACATATAGATTAAAGGAAAAGGATGGAGAAAGATACACCATATTCCTATGAATCAAATGAAAGTAGGAGTAGCTATGTTAATTTCAGACAGAGCTATATAACTTTCAGAGCAAGGAAAGTTGTCAGCGATGAAGGGGAATATTATGTAATGATAAAGGGATCAATGCTCCAAGAAGACTAATAATCATTAATATATATGCACCTAACAATAGAGTATCAAAACAACATGACACAAAAACTGATAGAACATCAAAGAAAAATCAATGAGTCCACTGTGATACTTGGGGAATGTAACTCCTCTCTTTTGCATAGGCAAAGCTTCCATGATACAAGCTTTGATTGGGGTGAATTAAGAAAACTCTACCATCATCATTATCTTGATCGCTAATATTCATTAAGCACTTACTACAACGTTTCGTGTAATCTAAGATTCTATTAGTCATAAGACTCACCATTATTTTATGAACCACCAAGAAAAAGAAAATGCTACCAATTAAATCATGGCGTCATTGATGGTTAAGACATATTTCAGAGATGAGAAAAAGTGTGAGTCTCTGAATCAATGAAAAATGGTATGTACCAAGTGCTCTATGTACCTTATCTCATTTAATTCTCAAACTTCTAAGGCAAGTACTACTATTCGGTCCATTTTCAGATGAGGTAATAAAGGCTTAAATTTTTCATAAGTGGCAGAGCTAAGAGTCAAATCCTACCTGCAGGGTCTGAGTCTGTGCCACCACACCTCTCTGAGAGCTTACGAGTATCTTGGAATAGAGCAGAAAAGGGACCATGGGACAGGCTCCATGGATCTCTGATACATCATCTCTTACTTCTCACACTTAAGAGTTTTTCATAACAACCACAACTACAGTGTCATCTCCTCCCCACCGTATAGGACTTGCCAGGATGTGCAACCCTCTGCTTGTGCCCTATAACTACTAGTGTTCCCAGAATAGACAACTCAACCCAGCCTCAACCTGCTGCCTTCCTCTTACAAAGAACATAATCTGAGAAGTAGTCAAATTTTCTGGGACTTAGAAGGTCATCATTCTATTTTCTCTATGTTTTTGTGTTTAAAATTTTTCATGATAAAATTTTTTTAATTAGTTGGAATACAATAGTATAATGGTAATAGAATCTATTAAGACTTGTCTATTTACCACAGCACAACCTTTTATTATTATTTTTTAAAGACTTTATTTTTATATATTCGAGGGAGAAAGAGAGAGAGCAGGGGGAGGAGCAGAGGGAGAGGGACAACCAGACACGGTGATCAGCACAGATCCCGATGTGGGGCTGATCTCAGGACGCAGAGATCATGACCTGAGCCGAAACCAAAACTTGGGTGCTCAACAAACTGAGCCACCCAGGCACCCCACCACAGCACTAACCTTAAGATCACTTAAGCTCACATATCTAACAAATGGGCTGAGCTCAGTCCTCAAATACGTCTACAAGATGCTGTACATGAACAGTGGAGAGGGTAGCTTACTCTTTCCGAGGCTTCGGAGGAGACAGGGTTTGATCACAGTCTTAAAGGGCAGTTAGTGCTCTGTGTTAGGGTGAGATAGAAGGAGAACCGCGGCTCCAAGATGAAAGGGATAAAAGACTACTTTTAGGAAAAAATTCCGGGAAACAACAAGTGGCAATTCCCTAGCACTATTCCACTGGTGACGAACGGCCTGTGTTTCTCCAAGGGCTCTACCTTTCCAATCCACGAACTCAGTATGCCTATTACGTATTTACCAATGGTTCTCTTGAGACAAAATAGAATTGACTCACATAGGGGATGAGTGTCTTATCCTGCCCACACTTGGAATGGTTTTCCAGGAAATCTGGGCGTGGTCCTCCTACACCTGCTCAGGAACAAGGGAATCCAACCTCCTGCAATTCCTCTTCCCAGCGGTCAGGGAGAATGGGAGGTTCGGCATGTCCATCAAACACAAAACTGAAAAAAAGGATTTGGAGGTTTGGCATTTGCATGAAGAGGCAAAAAAAAAAAAAAACATTTAACTACTATACCTCAAAAAACAGAAAGTAAAGAGGAGAGCAGAGAAAAGGAAAGGAAAGGAAAAACGAAAGGGAAGGGAAGGGAAGGGAAGGGAAGGGAAAGGAAAGGAGGAGGGGAGGGAAGGGAAGGGAAGGGAAGGGAAGGGAAGGGAAGGGAAGGGAAGGGAAGGGAAGAAAAGAAATCCTGATTATTGCTGAAGCAGCAGCATCTTGACATTTCCATAGCAATGGAGCTGATGCTGCTGGGCCCCCATTGGGCCTGGCGTGCTGGGGCTGTGGGAGCCTCTCAAGTGGCTGACCCCAGAATGGCAGCAGAAGGGGCCGCTGAACTGGCACCTGGAGAAGGGGGCAGAGGATGGGGATGGGAAGGAAAAGAGAAAGAATGAGTCCAGGAAAAGTGTACTCAGCAAAAAGCAATATTCGCTGACAAATTGACAGATTAGCAAATTCTCTGATGGTCGAAGCTTTAAAGAACAAGGTTACTGAAAGGTAGAAGCCAAGTCCTAGAAACAGACGCTCAGTCCATAGAATCCTGGACACACTGGTCTCCCCCAAAATATTCTCTTTTTTCTTTCTTTTTAGATTTATTTATTGGATAGACAGAGAGAGAACACAAGCAGGGGAGCAGCAGAGGGCAGAGGAACAAGCAGGCTCTCCGCTAAGCAGAGAGCCCGACACACGGCTCGATCCCAGGACCCTGGGATCATGACCTGAGCCGAAGGCAGATGCTTAACTGACTGAGCCACCCAGGTGCCCCTCCCCCAAAATATTTTCAAATATTAAATTGAAATACTGTTGGATTAATTGTATTATTTTCAGGACAACCGGCTTTATTTCACACAAGTTTGTAATTCTTCTATCTCCTCAAATCCTTTCTCCCCCCATGGGAAAAACAAGCACCTATAACAATGTTTGGAAGTTACAACCCTCCAACTCTCTCTCTTTCCCATTTGGGGTATGGATTAGATACCTTGGAATATTTACCCTGGGGTGTCACCTATCCAGTCCTCCACTTTGATTATCTAAACTGCAAAATAAATAAAAATTTAAAAGTAAAATAATTACAAGGTTGCTGAGGAGGGTGAAGTTTGCAAATGAAACTGGTGAAGCTCATTAGTCCCAAGCAGAGGAAAAGAAAGGCCAGCCAATGGTTCGTTGGACTAGAAAAAGTTTTCCTGACAGTTAGAAATGGAATTAATTTTTATATAGTTAGAGATAACACCCTCATGGGGCACCCGGGTGGTTCAGTCAGTTAAGCATCTGCCTTCGGCTCAGGTCATGATCTCAGGGTCCAGGGATCGAGTCCCCCATCAGGCTCCCCGCTCAGCAGGGAGTCTGCTTCTCCCTCTCCCTCTGACCCTCTCTCCTGCTCATGCTCTCGCTGGCTCGCTCTCTCTCTCGCAAATGAATAAACAAAAAAAACTTAAAAAAAAAAAAAAAGAGAAAGCTAACATCCTTGTTAAGGAGCACTGTTAACAGAAATTATTTTCAAACCCTCGGTCATGTGATAAAACACAGCATCTCAAATAGTTTCAATAAATTCTTTTATTTATCTGCTCACACTCGGTTTGGGCATTTCTTCACCACGCAGAAGCCCCCATAGGTATCTGCAAGCCACGCAGCAGGGGACAACTTTTTTCCTCTGGACTCGTAAAGTTTCTTAAATGGAGACACATTTATTGGGGCTGAGAAGCTAAATCTGAATTCTGGCTTTGAGGAACTTACATTCCTTCGAGAATCCGTTTGGCCACTTTGCCCCACTCAGGCCCAGGTGGGCTGACCAGCACACAAAGACCGCGGCCAGTGGACTAGTCTCTGATAAGCCGTGGCTCTCATGCAATCTGGTTAATTTCTTGCCTTTGTTCACACAGCTCTCCTAGGACCGTCATGCCAGGATCCTTGCTGCAAAAAACTGCCAAGTCACGAGAGCTGACTCAGAAAAAGTTGGATGCTCGACCTTTCTGGTTTGATAGGGGTGTGTGTGTGTGTGTGTGTGTGTGTGTGTGCGCGCGCGCGCGCGCGTGTGTGTTTGCTGACATGCAACATTCAAGACAATTGAGCTGCACGAATGACTCTTCCCTGACCTCAACTCCCAGGTTGAGAAGCCCTGTACTGTCCAGCTCTTCTCTTAGGACCAGACTTGTTTTCCCAGGCACTTCTGAGTCAGGAGGCCTGGCGAGGAAGAGAAAGGGCGGGCATGCACGCACAGGCGCACAAGTACCAAATCCCGCTTCCACTGAGGATTGCAGCCCGCTGCGCAGTGGGAACCGAGAGACACAAGGCTGCCCGTGTAACAGATGCAAGTTTCCCGTGCTCCCGTTCAGCTGGGAATGCAGGCTGTAAGGCAGAAATAAATCACATGGAACTTGCTGTCAGCTCTCTTACCTTCCTGCTAAACCCTCCAACGCTGCCGCACGACTGGCTGGAGTCGCTGTAGTTTTTAAATGAAGGCTGGAGACGCGTTGGCAGCGCTGCCTCATTTTTAGCTAATACCTTTGTGGGCTCTGCGTTCGCATCTGGCCAGTGCCATCATGCTGGGTATGATTATAATAGGCTGCTGCTCTTTCCCAAGCAGGAAGCTGGAGTCCTGTTACTGACAGCCTAAACAGAGGCTTGTTCCAAACACAACGGCACATCACAGCCAGGGAAGGGTCTGCGGCGCGGGACTTCTCCCAAGGCATAAAAAAGAGAGAGAGAGAGAGAAATGTGTTAACTGTGCTAACAGTGCCAAGTAATATGCTTCGTTAAAAATTTAATCACCTACAAGTGCAAAACAAGTGCAAAGCAATCATGTTGTAATTAGCACAGCAATTAACACCTCCCTTTCCGATAGCACATGCGTCCTAGGAAGTGCAGTATTGCAAGTGTCTATGCTGCTGACAGCTCGGTTCCTAGAGAGAGGGGGAAAAAATGCTTAAATAGAATTTTTGGTTTTTGGCATTTGGGCTGTGATGTGTTCGTGAAATCCCAGAACCAGCTGCCATTTTGGTTTTATGCAAAAGTTGTTCTGCTGTGTGGTGTAACTCACCAACTTCCCCACTCTGTGTTCTCTGAACCTTCGATTTAGCATTGCCTTCCCCTTTTCTAACGTTAAAGTACTAATAAATCAGCATAGGGACCAAATATGCATGCAGAAATGGTGCTTCCTACCAAAAAAAAAAAATTACGTAAATCACTGTCTCCCTCAGACTGTTATCGGAAATAAAATACCCCATGGCAAGGTAAATGACTACTGGGGAAAAAATGGTGCTAAAAGTATTCACTCTGTCATTTCAGACAATTTAGGTCTCCTCTGTGCCACCAAGCTTGGTTATGGATGCAAAGATCTTCTTAGGGACAAGAGCCAGTTCTCGCACTCCCCCACACCAAGCACAAGCCTAGGGACAGGTGGAGAACGTGACACGGGAGCTGTCTGCCATTGCCTGGGAGACTCCGATGCTGGCATACACTGCCTATTGAGCTGATTTATAGGGACCCCTGCACTCACCTCGATGCATAGAGATCTGTGGGTGAAACAACTAGAGAGAACAAGTAGTCTTCAATTCCCCACTGAACGAAGAGTTTTATCTTTAAAGAGAAAGATCTTTACCTTCCCGATCTGTTCCATGTCCCCAAACAGACAAAAGTGTGACAGAGCGAACAGTCTAAGATGCCACCTATTGGAAATTTTTCCAAGGCCCCAAAGTTCTTGGCATGGTTTAGAAATTACTATAAGAATGGAACCTAGCGAGTGACGCTAAAACTTTAAATGTGTTTGAAAGGAGTTTCATAAGGAATTAAAAAAAATGAATGAAACACTCAGGGATTTCAGAATTTAATAAGCAGCATGAGGGCAAAGCAAATTAAACCTTTAGACTGAATTTGTTTTACTCTTGTTGCCCATTGATAATGGAAGGAGTGTGATCTGAGAAGATGACGCAATATTGGGAGGCGGATATTTGGGCAACAGAAAAGCAGTTGCCCAGACTACCATGCCTACCATTGACTTTGTAACAACACTAAGACAGGACGGGTGACAAGCAAGAGCCAGTGAGAACTGGCTACCACTCAAATATTCCTCCGTCTCTGGAAAGTGTAAACGGTCACAGAGGCTACTCACTTTCCTGCTTTGCTATTTCGTTTTCCCAGCAATCTTTTTGTTCCAGCTCCGAAGCCAATCCGGTCTGCAGAACAGAGGAAAGAAGCCTCAGTGAGATAGAAGACATGCTTCACACACAGGGCTAGCTGTGACAGAAACTTCACACTGGAAAGCTCAGTAGGAAGCAAAATGAAACCCCTGTCTCAAATACAAAGAGGACAAATGTCTTATTACGCTAAGAGGCCTCCAATTAAGAATGGAGAGCCAGTTGGAATAGACAGTTTCCATAGTCATAGTTTTTATTCATTCTTACAAAAATACGTCTTTTGAGACCGATGTTCTTTAAATATTGCTATCATTTGTAAAACTGGTTGAAAATGTCTGCCGTATCATAGCCGTCATCCAAAGACCCAGATGATATATCCCTGCATTTGCATTTATTTCTAATAAATATTTTGTCTCTGCTCTTCCGTTTTTATTTTCTCTTTCATCAGAGAGGCTTAAATGACAGAAAGTTTAAAAACAAAGTGGTTGTGCATCTTTGGTAATCTTACCTTAACATACTTGCTAGTGCACAAATTTATTTAATAAGAAGTACCTTCTGGGGGCACCTGGGTGGCTCAGTGGGTTAAGCATCTGCCTTTGGCTCAGGTCATGATGTCACTGTCCCGGGATCGAGCCCAACATGAGGCTCCTTGGGAGCCTGCTTCTCCCTCTCCCTCTGCCTGCCGCTCCCTCTTCTTGTGCTCTCTCTCACTATCTCTCTCTCTGTCAAATAAATAATAAATAAAATCTTTAAAAAAAAAAAAAAAACATAAACAAAAGCAAAAGAAGTACCTACTAAATACCCCAGCCATTGACCGAGGACCATGCCAGCCATTGGCTTAGAACTATTCCAGTCATTGACCTAGGGCAAGGCATTCTTTACAATATACAAACAAACTAACAACAACTAAGAATAAAGACCTCAAGGCTAGAAATAACATAAGGAACTTTTTTGACTGTCATATCCCCACTGCCTTACCCACAACCCAAGAAGCCTTTAGAAATCTGTTGAATGAATCAATTGATGAATCATTGAACGATCATCCAACCTCACTCTAAGCTGACAGCCTAGTAGAGGTAATTTCAGGATATAAATATCCCTAACACAGCTTCTGAAATAAGGAGTACTCTAAGAAAGGCACATATTAAGTGTTAGGAGAAGATGGAGAGAATAACTTCCCTTTTTCGTGCTGGAGGAGGAGAGGAGAGCGAGCAGGACTGAACAATGGGTATTTTGGTTTTGCAGGAGCGTGGTGTCCCTCAGTGGGAATCCTGTTGGAATAATGCTGGAAAGGTAGGTGGAGGCAGAGCACAGAGGGCTTGGATGCCTGCCAAACAAAATTAAGTTCGAAAAGAGAAGCCATTAAAGGGAGATTAATCTGGCCACAATGTATAAAACTGATTACACTGGAAATGGACTGGCAGCAGGAACACCAATTAGGGAGCTACTGGAATAGTCTAAGCAAAAGTTAAAGTTCATCTGGGGGCGCCTGGGTAGCGCAGTGGTTAAGCATCTGCCTTCGGCTCAGGGCGTGATCCCAGTGTTCTGGGTTCGAGCCCCACGTCAGGCTCCTCCACTAAGAGCCTGCTTCTTCCTCTCCCACTCCCCCTGCTTGTGTTCCCTCTCTCGCTGGCTGTCTCTCTCTGTCAAATAAATAAAAAAAATCTAAAAAAAAAAAAAAAAAAGTTAAAGTTCATCTGAACTGGGCAAACTGGGGATGAGAAGGGAGCACAAGCAAGAAATGGGTGCATTTCTAGTGGAAGCTGTCACGTGAAAGCTGGGCCACGTCAAGCAGCACACTGAAGTTTCAATGCTTGGTGACAGGGATGGGACTGCTTCCATTCACAGAAACTGGAAACATAGCAACATGAGCATT